>NC_135497.1:449837522-450017522 GCF_052857255.1 Amblyomma americanum
TGTCCACAGTGTTTGCTCCCTGGTACAAAAATTCCATATGTCTCAGTGCTACATTTCCCATCTGGGGGACACAGTTTTCAGCCGAAATTTAACAGCGCAGATACAGGCTGCTACACAACATATAACCAACGACAACACCCCCATTCTGTAAAAATCGGTATGCATTTCGGGCCGCTCAATCACCGCATAGTTCTCATAGTAGTTTCGGAATTAAACTAGTGCTTTCCATTACGACAGCATACAATGGCTTTTTGTTGTGTATACTTTGAGAAAGAAAAGGCTTGGGAATATTTTAGACCGCCTGGGGTTTTCACCGTGCACTGACATCGCACAGCCCAAGAGCGTTTTTATATTTCGCGTCCATCGAATATCGACCCCAGGGCCACGCATTGTACGCGCGACCTCGGAATCAGCAGCCGAACACTAAACCCACTAAGCCACGTTAAGCTACCGTGCCTAGTAGTTTAAATGCGGGAAATCAGCATTTACTAAAAGCAGAGTCCTTCAATGCTTCTTCTGGTCACAAAACGCCTTCGTAACGTTGTGGCAGAGGTTCACATTGCGCCCGCTCCTGCCGCGCCGCTGCTCCACTGGGCACTGGAGGGCATCGTTCGGCGAGCTCAGCACTGTCGCGACCGGTCAGAAAGCGTCACCGCTGGTAATTTCAGTGCGAATTTCGATGTCTGCTGTTGTGTTGTGCGTTGACATTATGTTACTCGTGTGCGTGGCACCTTGCCAAACACTTGTTGCCTATTAGGGCGCCGTTCCGGCTAGAAAGGCGACGCAGAGTAGGTGTCGTTGTTTCGCTTCTGTGCTGAAAAGGAGCTGACGGAAAAATGGAAGCGTGCAATAGCCCGGCAAGAAACTGGCGACTTCACTTTCGATGCTATATATGCGCGTGTCTGCAAAATGCACTTTTGTACTGCGGACATCTTTAGTGTCCTGGAAATCGGTGTGAACAGCGACAATGTATCGTTGCAGTTGGGGGGGGGGGGGGGGGGGGGGGCGCTCCACTCTGACGCTCACCCAAGAATTTTTGAAGGCCTTCCAGGCATTTTGACAAAGTTTAAACCACGTAGGCGGTCTCCAGTAGCTCGAACAGGTGAAACGACTTCGTGACTTATCGTGGTCTAGCCTGCCGACTCAAGATGCCGCCGAAGCGGGCTCGTCTGCGACTGATCCTGCACCCGCTGGTGACGGCATTGACGGTAAGCATTGCCTGTAGCCTTATTTTTTTTTGCTTATGTTCTCAGCAATCCGGAAATGAGCGCTGCGCGTTAACTATCGAAGGAGTCTCCTGCTTTTTACTAGGTTGCGTTTCTATTGGGTCATTGAAAAAATAATATGTGTAATATGTACTCTTTAAAAGTGCGACCTGTCAGATTTCAGTTCAGCTTGGGAAATGTATTTTCTTTCGATGTAAAATTACATCTTTTTATTGCTAACTGCGTTTGTCATTGACCATACCAGTGAATTTCAGCAGAGCATACATGCATTCTGCTAAATAATTTATGGTGCAGACTGAGGCACTTGTCTGTATCCACCTGTGCACATCCGGTTAGTCTCCGTTTTATCCTATGCACTACGTACTTTCGAACACATAAACAATGTTTTTGTAGTAAAGAAAATAATGAATTCTTGGCGACATAATGGCAAACTTTATTATTGCTGACAATTTTTGTGCGTACTGCAGTTTTCTTATAGACTGCGAGCCGAAAACGGCTTTTGTGCATGCGCAGGCATGTGTTACAACCATGCTTGCAAAACCCTCAATGTAGCTGACAGACATGAGACATAAAAGACTCCTATTTTGCAGTTAGTTCTATGATGCACAGGTGAAACTTATGTGCTACATCTGCTTCAAAGAGTGCACTGAAGCATTCTGGAGTTTAAAAGGCATGTTTGCCTGTCACTTATCAGGATACCTTTTCGTGATTGCATGGTGTATTGCACTGGGAAAATTTTTTTAGGTGTCTGAGTTCTCAGCGAGGCTTTGAATGCTAAATAATTTAGCAGCCTTTCTTTGTAAGTTTGATAATTTTCTACTTTGAATTTGGTGTCAGCTACCTGCTTAATATAGGGGCTTGTAAACGGCCCATATCGTGGTATACGCATGCCTTTGACCTCTCTGCTTGATTTTCTGAGTGCATTGCCATTTTGCACGTATATACATTTGATAGGATGAACGTGAATGCAAAACGCACTGCAAACTTTCCCCACCAGGAATAATAAGGCAATGCTTTATGAATGCCTAAAGTAGAAAATTAAATCAACTGCTGCCTATACTTTCTTTCATAAAAATTAGTTTCCGCCTTTGCCCAACCCACGCGCTATCTACTCCTAAATGATGAACTTAAAGGCAGACCTCGGATTTTTTGCTAGCTTGTTCACTCTGGTAAAAAAGGAACTGCAAGAAGTCCCCGAGAGAGAACAACGAGGTCTGAGTTTCTTTTCAGATTTGATGCTCTGCATGTGCCTTCCTCAAGCAGCCTTGTATAAAAACATTTGTCCTTGCATGTGTACTCCTATTCGACGAGATCAGTGTGCGAAAGAGTCTCCTTGTTAGAGAATCTGACATGAAAGATTTGGGAAAGTGAACTTTGGGGCGTACACCACGCCAGGGGAATAAGAAAAAGATGCTGACCATGTGTTGGTGTTTCCGTTTCGACCTTTGTGGATGTCCCAAACAGTTGGAACATTCTGTGCATCTAGTGCTGCTCCTGGCTCTGTCATGGCAAAACTTCTTCTGGAGTGCATTTTACACCTGTCGAATTCTGGTGCCATTGTTGATGCAGTGACGTGACAACTGAACAAGCAACCGAGCCACCTTGAGGTCCCTGTGTAATCAAAATAATTTCACTAGCATGGCAACTCGTTTACATTAATGCAAAGCCGAATTACTCAAAATAATTATGTGCTTCTTGTACTCAGAAAATTGGAATGGAGCACCCGTCAACATAATTTGAGCACCCTTAAGACTCATAAAATGATGTGTATACTGTATGATTGATCCGTCACACATAATAAAGTGCATCAGAAATATTTTCCAGAGAATTGGAAAGTTTCTATTAAGAGAAACGTATTATTTATGCCGTATCGATATGCACCCCCAGAATGTTTTTGGCCAGGGACTCTTTTCTCATTTCATAGCTACCGCAAGGACGAGAAGTATTCGTTATTATTATGAGGCACTCTTAGAGTATGAGAAGCAACAGGCTAGACTCCGTGAGGTCCTAGAGCTCACAAAAGCATATATACACCCAAATACATTCCAGAAAATGAGTGTGAACTTAAGGTCCAGGTGAGAAATTCTTTATTAACATTTTTGTGTTCGAAATATAGAATTACTGTTTGTCTCTGAACAATGATAGGCATGTAATCTGGACGAGATTTTCTTTCCAGCTGCTCAATGCGTCCTCTGCCACAGCTATAAAATTTTACAGCAAGAATGACCCCCGCAAGAAGCTATGCTGTTCACAGCGGCTTCAGATTTCACTAGGAGAATGAACAGCATTTTTTACACTGAATTCTCGAAAGCCAGAGCACGTTCAGTACAATGAAGCTGAATACACTGCTGTAAGATAAACGTATGCCAATATTTTGGGGGAATGGTTGTCTTGCTATATATTTAGCTTACAAATGTTTATCTTCCAGATTTAAAAACAGAATGTTACGTGGCTTGAGTGCAGCTGCAAGTACATAGAAGAGCTTTCATAGCATAAGCAGGTGTGTTTTTTCAGCAAGCCGACACGTTAGGCTCATCTAATAACTCTTATCAGCACTCTTCGACTTGTTGAGGGCCTCCTGTCATTCGGGTTTCGCTATGTATTGGTGCGAAAGTTTGGTCAAAACCAGTTGGAAGTAATTATGATAGTTACCTCACTTTTGTGTTGAGCAATATCAGGACTACTAAAAAATTTCTATTCCAGAGATTCTTTGGTATAGAGAGGATTGTTGCTGGTGACGGAAGGCAGCAAACAGTGCAGCAGTTTTTGTTCATTTATTGAATGCTTTTAGTTAACAACTTAGTTCAGCCACGAAAGCGAGCATCAGTCAGTGGAGATAGACGGCAATTGTTTCTCAAGCTCCTGGACCTCTTAAACAAAGAGAGCTCTACTGCAAACCATGTGAGCAGTGTTATATTTAAAGACTTCACATTCACATTGAACATGCCGTTTTTTGTGATCACATCACACTGTTCAGCACAATTATTTTGTAGCCCTGTTGTAGATGTAGAAATCAGCAGGAAACTCGCGTTCTTATAAAAACACTAATCGAAATTTTCGCTTTGTCGAGTTTGTATTTGCACTCCTTGTAGAATAGGTTTTTTTTGCTCCTTGCTACGAATGAACTATAATACATCCTCAAGCTATGAGACTGAGTGCATTCAAATTGCGCCATGCAGTCCTGTAGCTAACTAGATGGTAGCTGTAGCTAACACTATTAAAGTGCACTGGTTATATAGCTTTGCTCGTAACAGCGCGCACCGAAAAAATTGCCAATCGCAGGAGAAACCAGACTGCCCGACCAACAGTTAACCCCAATTCTAGAGAGATGAGACATGTGAGACTCTTGTTTTCCAGAACAAGTTCTCCGGAGGTTGGAAGATTAATACATACCTTTTCTTTGCATCTTCATAATTACCTGAATTTACATACATAAAATGAAACTTATCACACTGAATTCACAAGGAATGAGAAACTGCCTTAATCGCTGACTGGCAAATATGCAACTGTGCTCGAAGTAGAATAAAAGTAATTGAAATGTATAGTATCGTGGTCAAGAGATCTCACTGGAATATGCTACAAAAGTAGTCAGAATGCTATTATAAAGAAACACAACGCAATATGAACTCTACAGAAGAGAACCAGCACGCATGAGTGCACTGAGTTTTCTTATGGCGCCGTCTTTCTCGGCAGATTAGCTGGGAAATATAGAATAATTTGGAGTAGCTACCTCTTATTCACTGTTCAAACAATCTCTGTTACCACTGTGACTCGGTAGAATACCAAATAACCTGAATTCTGCGCGGCAGCTGCAGTTTTCTCTTTGAAACGAAGTCCGTGAACGAAAGATTTGCCATGTGTCTCATCCTTCGCGCGGCTTGCTGACAATGTCATCTTTTTAAGTCAGCATCCGACTGTTCATGGGTTCTCGTGCAGCAAACTTGTGAAACTGCGCTTATCAATATTGTGGCCAAGGCGTACTGTGTGTCGCTGTGCTTAAATGCCTGAAGGTAAGGTATACCCCGTTAATGGCCGCTGTACGATCATTTTTCATCCACATACGGAGGAGTCCTTGCGAACATGCGCAGGGACGGAACAATGGGGAGCATGAACACATCCGCCCACAGGACGCACCAAG
This sequence comes from Amblyomma americanum, assembly GCF_052857255.1. Taxonomy (NCBI): domain Eukaryota; kingdom Metazoa; phylum Arthropoda; class Arachnida; order Ixodida; family Ixodidae; genus Amblyomma; species Amblyomma americanum. Next base: position 449,842,887 of record NC_135497.1, read on the forward strand.
GTTTTCAGCTTCAACTCTCTCTCGGGGTCGCATCACAGCTTTTGGCTGCTGTCCCGTCACGTGCCAAGCCAGGCCACCTCAATATTACATGTGCAAGATGGCCGCCCTCGAAGCAGATTGAGAGACGAGGAATATGTGCTTGGTAGCTTTGCCGAGAAACATTTATTATTGCCCACTTGCAAATATGATTGTTGACAGGGATTGCGAGCTGCGCTGTATGCAACAGCGGTGAGCGACAGTCCCCCCAAGTTGTTTTGTCTCCGTCTACATCGAGTGGGCCCAGCTTCCTTCAAGCCTACGCTGTCTACGCAAAACGTTACAGCGCCGGTGTCACAAAGTGGTCATTTGGAGCCGTTTGTGATAGCTTCAAGTGTTCTTTACTCGCGCGAGGACCTTCGCGAACAGCAGTGAGAAACAAGTCCCCAGAGGGAAATTCGTGTCTACAGCAAGCTTCACAGCGCAGTGACAAACAAGTGTGACTGTAGTGATTGCGGTCGGAACGAGAGCTTTTGCGTGAGTCAGTGATTTCGCTTGAACGTATTATTTCGTTTGAAAAGCTCAATAAGCACGCCTTTTTTCGTTATGTTCAAATGAAATTCGAGCTGTACAGCAGGTCACGGTTCTTGAGCATCCGTATGTACTGTATTTGAGAAATGCCGTCAGTGCGACGCTACTGCTCTAGTGCTAGTCAACAGGTCTACGTCTGGTCGCATTCGTTGCAGCGGTTGCAGTGATCGCGAGAGCAAGTCGTTTTTCCTGCGGCTTAGCCATCACTGATATTCATGGTGGCACGGGTGTGCTGTGTTAGAGAAACGCTGTGAGTGCGACATGGCCATTCCGAAAGCGGTGTTTTGTGTATGCGAAACGACCTCGGTTGTGCGGCCGTTGAGCAGTTTACTGCCGCGACTACCGAAGCGTCGCAACCATTATGTGGCATTGAGGTTCATAAATTGCATTTTACAACTGAGTGGCCGGATTAGCATGGTGTGCCGGCGGTACTCTGTAATCTATGTTAAAATATAGGTGTTCTTCATTGCAGCCGTGGCTTGTAGAGCGCCTCTTTTATTTCCTGCCGATTATAGGGCATATAGCTGGAATAAACATTTGCATCAAAAATTAAATGAGTCCTACTTCCCCTGCATGTGATCATGGGCTGATCCAAAGCAGTAGTGTTAAGCTTGGGTTATGACATGTTATCACGAGATGAGAAACATTTAATTACGAACAAAAACCATTACCCAAGCTTATTCACAGGCGCTTCACAATGCACAAATCTCTAAAATGTGCATTCGACACAACTCTTTTCCAAGAGCATTTCATTTGATATGATGCCTAAACAAAGACCAGAACAGATGCTTACGCTTCTCAAAGCAATCAACCAATAAGCAATTGTGCCTTTTTAATACGAACACTTTTTTTACGGATCAGAACTGTATATAGAAAGGGTTTTCCGTAATAGTGTGCTGTGATTAAAAACAAAAATATTTTCAGTCAACTGCTGTGATTCAAATTCATTTTTGCCTAGCAGCATGGAGTGGAGTTGGATTTTACACAAATGTTAGCAAATTTAAGTGCATCATTGTAGTTGCCAGGGCCGTTGGTAAAACGCAGCGATCTTTAGTGCTCTATGAGCCATGACAGGCGGGATATAAATTGCAGCTTTTCAATCAGCGTCTGATCACATATTTGTTTTTTCTTGCACTACACTTCTGTCGGCGTGCTTCTCAACAACTCGGCTTTTTTGGTGTCGAACAGTTTCTAACTTGTGCTTCCTTGGTAAGCTGCACCAGCTTGAGTGAACCATTCTCGAAGCCTTTAGAAGTATATGTAATCCGTGAACATGCACGCATGCGTCTCTTGCGTTAATTTTCTTGCGACTGCCTGCAATAAACATTATTTGCCTGCTGGGTGAAGGCGACTTGGGTGAATGTAGGTGCTTGTTTTCCCCTTCCACAATTAATGCTCAGCTATAGGTTTCTTGGGAACTAATCCATTCACAATAGTCGCATGGTCGCGACAGAGCCATTTTTGTGCATATTGCCAAACCAGGTTAAAAAGGTTTATTTTGATTTTTTTGGAAAGGTGTCATGCACTATAGCACTGTGGATGCTTTGCAGTGCTGACGTTTGGCCATTAAATTTAATATTAAATTTAAATAAATATAAATTAAATTATAATATATTATAATATAATATATTATTATATTATATTATTATAATATATTAATAAATTATATTAAATAATAAATTTAATATTTAATTTAATATTAAATTTGAACCCATTTTCTTACTGCGTGGATCCCATATGCAGCTTCTCTGCTTTGCGCCTGTGCTAAGTTCTCCTCCTGCCCAGTTTGCTTAGACTCGAAAAATTTTTTCTTCTTGCCGCGTGCTCCGTTTAAAAAACATTAACTTACTATTGCAAGTCGACATATGTAAGATTATAACAAAAAAGGCAAGCGAGCAGCTTACTTTGTGCAGTAAACAAAGTGCGCCAGGAGATGAAGCATCGAGCTTTTCAGTGCTAATGATTTCGAGACCAGAAAGAGAAGTGCTTTGTCAATAAGAAAGTGCGAGCACAGAGAGTCGGCACTCCTGGTAGTTCAAGGCTTAACAAAAACTGCACTCTATGCTACAAGTAGTGTGATGAAAATTCCAGGGTACAAAAACTATATAATTCTGGTTGTATTTGTCACCAAACACTTCTAACAGTCCTTGCGCTGTGCTATAGTATCTGGCTACTACGGTTCAGATGGTCGCTTTGCAGTCCATACCACTCGACAAAAATATGTGAGTACCAATATGCTTTGTGCACTTAAGCAGTGTCTATTGTCCCCGACAGCAAGTTTTCATGTTTACAAGGCATGCATGCTTTGAAAACGTTTCGTTCCCTGAAAAACTGACCATAATTGAAGTCGCCATAGTACTAGGTGGATGTTAACGAGGCATGGCTGGATAAAGCAAAATGCGGTAAATGTTTTAGTTGAGACAATATCACAAGCAAAAATAATTGAACCGAACCCATCACTAGCATGCGTTCGTAATCGTGAAAACACTATGTACTCTCACGCTGCTAGAGAGTTGTCGTCCATTAAATTGTTCCTTCAAGAACGGCACGCTTTTTGCAAAGCATTGCTGTAATAGGCAATTTGCTATTCTTCGTGACATGTACTTGCTGCTTGGTCTCTTTGAGAAACCGTACTGTAAAATCTCCTAAAAGAATAATGCTTTGCATCCTACTGTTCTGAGCTGGATTGAAGTGATCCTAGCCGGCCCTCGGCAGTTGTCCCACGCTCTCACTCATCCTGCCTTTCTTCTTTTTTTGAATTTCAGGCAACCCCAAAGGATATACTCGCGCCTTTTCTTTTTCTTACATTAATTAATGACTTTGCTTTGAGTGTTTCATTTAACCAGTCTTCATTTATTTTTTTTCTGTGGTCTGTAATCCTACTATCACTGCCATCCAACTATCACGGAGGCGGCCAGTGCAAGTGGCCGCCGCCCAGCCGCGCCTGACAAAGGCATGTTGGGCCTTGTTACAACTCTGCGGGGGGCATGTTGTTTGACCCCTCGTTAGCCCCACGAAAAGAAAAAAGTTGTCTCGGGAAAAATACTTGGGGAACCTTTCCCGCGTAAGCTCCGTATGTGTCGGACGGCGACACACGACACACGATGGACAAGACGACGAAAGGAAGCGGGAAAAAGCGCTTTCCCGAAACTACCATGAATGACGGCTTCACACGAAGAAGCAGCGGACCTCAGTATCCTCCTCACCCATTTCCACGGGGCTCAGCGTGCTTGTGCGTCGATGCTTGCCATCTGTGAGTAGTGTGGTGAAAAAGGCGGAGCCTCAGTCTATTTAACGAGCGTCCTGAGTAAGACGATGGCTCTGGGCCTTATTGACAACACTCATCCAGTAGCTTGACGCAATGTGCTTTAATTCTTGACTGTTTGCTCTTTCTGTTCGCTTATAAATTATGTAATAAAGTTTCTTGAAAAGTGGCTGTAAACCCTTTTGTTTTTCGTTTTCCCAAATTTCAACTTCCATATTTCTTTAACCCGAAGGCACAGACACGCCAGCGAATGAATCCCGGGTTTGAGTGAACCCCTGCGCCACGACCACAGTTGACAAGTGGCGAGATTGGAACCTGCAAGTGGCAACAACGATCAGCCAGCGAGAGAGCACATCTCTCGGGACCTGATCACCTGTGTGGGTGTGGGCTTGGCTTTCCTCTGATGTTGACCAGATTCTAAAAGATGGTTAAAATTTAGAAGTTTGCGGAGACCTGTGCTTAAATCCTAAAGGTTTGGTATTTTTGCATAGTTGTTTTGGAAACAGCCCAGACTCAGGACTATCATGAACCTACAGAAGATGAACAATTCGCCCCTGTTGCTGTTGTGTGAGGAATTGGGGATTGATACAAAGGGTTTGGCATGAAAACCCGTCATTATTCAGGAAATCACTGATTTGGGGTCAGATGTTGAGGAGCCAGTGAGGCGTGGAGACTCACAGGACAAAATAAGGAAGGGCTGCTCAGACAGCAGCAAAGGCGTAAGCGTGAAAGTGAGAATAAAGCAAAAAAACGAGGGGGAGTTAGAACTTCGTAAGTTAGAAGTGGAGTTGACCAATTCGACCAAAGTCGAGCAATTGTCCCCAGCAAGTGGTACCTCTTCTCAACAAAGAGGCAGAGTTCAAGATGTCTAGGCGCATGCAGCCATATGTGGTGTCAGGGGATATCGGTATGTATCTAGAAAGTTTTGAACGTACATGCGAGAAACTATCCTGCAGTCGAGACACTTGGTCTCAGAGGCTACTGACGGTTGTGTCCTGCAAGGCAGCGGAGGTTGTCGTGCGGCTCAGCAAGGAGGACGCAGACAACTACGAGAAGGTCAAGGCTTGCCTTATACGAAAATATAGACTTAGCGCCGAGGCGCTAAGACAGCGATTTCGGGGAGATAAGAATCGAGGGACGAGGCTATCCCGATTTTTTGTACAAGTCTCAAGTGAACTTGATCGAATGGTTAAAGAGCACAGAGTCGTATATTGAATGGGACGCAGTAGTGGAGAGGATTTTGTTGGAGCAGTTTTACAACTGCCTCCTTGAAGAGAAAAAAAATGGGCTACAGGACCGGGACAACATCAGGTCTGCGAGAAAAGCGGCCAAATTCATTGAGGAGTAGGCTTCGCGCTGGCAGTTCAGCAAGAACACTACAGTTGATTGGACCCGTAAGGTCGATACAAGTGGGAATTATCATCACGAGAGGCACTTTGGGAGATGTACAGTCGATAAAGACGAAAGGTTTCTTCCGATAGAAATCAAAGAAATAAAAACAGTGAGAACGGTGCAAAAGTGGTCAAAGCGCAGAAAGAAAAAGTAGCGTTTAAGGCTTGGAGGCCGCTCACTTACTACAGATGCAATGAGCCGGGAAAAAAATAGCAGTGAGCAGCCAATAAGAAAAGCTGGCGTTCTCGTATGTCAGTAACTGCGATGAAAACATGAAGCTGTTAGAACTTTACGTGCATGACTAGGTAATGAACGGGAAGCAATGCAAGGTGCTGCGCGACTCAGCCGCAACGATCGATGTTGTCCATCCGTCGTATGTGTCGCCGTCCGATTACACAGGCGAATATGCATGGTTCCGACAGGTAGTGGAGGAACAAAGCATGCGCTTGCCTATAGCGACAGTGGTAATTTAGGGCCCTTTCAGTACGCTTGCGACCGAAGCCGCAGTGTCAGCAAAGCTACCGAAATGCTATCCGTATTTGTTCTCCAACAAATCGAATATGTTATTGCCAGAAAAGGGGATCCTTTTTGGAGACAGAGTTCTGCAGGCCTTGACCCGTTTGAAGGTTCGAGAACTTGCAACACAGCTTAATCCTGGGAATTCCAAAGCGGCGAAAACATCCGTTGAACTTGGGGCAGAGATGAATGAATAAGGTTCAGAAAATCGCGGTAACGAGGCACCCGAGACCGGAAAGCCTAGCAGTAAGCATCACGAACCGCGGAACGAGGAAATTCTAGAGAGTGGTTATTTGCCGCCAGTGTCAAGCAGTTTCACGACGCTGCTGAGTGCGAGCCAAGAAGAGCTAGGTATAGAACAAGCAAATGACCCGATGATACAAGAGATCAGAAATCCCCACAGAAAAAGTAAGGGAAAAAAAGAATATTGCTGTCCAGATGCGTGGCGGTGTGCTTTATCGCTTATACAAGGATAAGAGTGGAGTGGAGCGAGACCAATTGGTCGTTCCCCAGAAGTACTGACAAGACTTACTGCGACTTTCGCATGGCAACTCGTGGTCACGCCACCTGGAAATCAAGAAAAAAAAGTAAGGCTATTAAAAGAATACTATTGGCCTGGATGTTTTAAGGACATGGAGCGTTTTGTAAGGTCGTGCGACGCATGTCATCGGGTCGGAAAGACGTGAAGTAAGTGGAAAGCGCCGATGGTTTTAGTACCGATTATTACTGAGCAGTTTCATCGGTTTGGTGATAGATGTAGTTGGGCGGCACCCCGTAAGACTCGTCGTCTGGCGGGGAAGGAAGCTGTTACAACTCTGCTGGGGGCACGTTGTTTGACCCCTCGTTAACCCCACGAAAAGAAAAAAGGATGTCTCGAAAAAACTACCTGTGGAATCTTTCCCGCGCACGCTCCGCTTGTGTCGGACCGCGAGACGCGACCCATGACGGAAAAGACTACGAATGGAGGCGGGCAAAAGCGCATTCCTAAAACCACCGTGACTGACTGCTACAGACGAAGTAGCAGCGGACCTCTGTATCCTCCTCGCAAATTCCCATGGGGCTCAGCGTGCTTGTGCGGCGACTCTTGCCATCTGTGAATCGTGTGGTGAAAAAGGCGGAGCCTCCGTGTATTTAACGAGCGTCCTTATTACGAACGATGGCTCTGGCCCTTCGCGACAAGACTCATCCAGTCGCTCAACGCAATGAACTTTAATTCTTCACTGTTTGTTCTTTCCGTTTTCTTCTAAAATATGTAATCTAGTTTCTTGAAAACTGCCAGTAAAGCCGTTTGTTTTTCGTTTTCCCAAGCTGCATGTTCCATCTTTCTTCAGCCCGGAGGATCGGACACGCTACCCAACGGAGCCCGGGTTCGAGTGAACCCTTGCGCCACGACAGCTTGTAAGTCGTGGCTGCTAAGCACGTCGCCTTCTAACAATCGCGGGTTGGGTCGGGGATTGGGGGAATAGCCGGGTTGGAGGGGCAGGCCCACACCATGTGACACGTGTCCGACGACACTGCTCTACTGCGCGGGCAGCTGCTGCTTAAGGAGGGTTCAAAATAATTTAGGGCTGCCGGGCAGAATGATGTATTGGTCAGAAGGTGCAGAAGGAGCTGTTCTTCACCTTCCGCGCCCGCAGTGCAATAACACGCAGAAGAGGTAGCGGTTACTCTCGCGGCCTGACATTCCGATTCAATATACAAAAAAGACACCCGCGAGGGTCCTGTCGGAACAGCGAAGAAGTCTGGAATCCCTTACACGGCAATATAATATCCCTAAACTGCCTTCGGGATACGGACCACACACACCGTTACCTTATATGGGCCATGCTCATCAGGGGTTGGGAGGAAACGAGGCAGCAGACGCAGCCACCTGCGAGCTCTCTCACCGGGCTGTTTTCTCCTTCCCACCCGATTAGGACGACGCCGGCTGCAGCATCGAAAGTTTAATCGAAGGAAGCCCTCCTTCGCTGCCGCCTTGGGCTAGGGTCTCGCCGGAAATAAAACACACCCCTTCTGCTACCTAGCATTGACAATGTTCTCCGCCATCCACCGCAAAAACTTGCTCACAGTCGGTTGGGCTACGCCGACGCTTGCTTCGTTTGTCACAATGCTTTCAAGCACCGGAGGCAAAGATGCCCAGCGCGCTCAGCACCTGAATTCACGAGCACACCTCCCTGTTCATCGACGACTTCACCGGGCAGCCACTGTGCACAATGGGTGGAACCAACTAGTCAAGCACGTCAAAATAGTCTAAATGCACCATCATACGCCGTTGCTCGCTCAGCCGCCATTTTCACACTCAAACGCTTCGTGACTATTTTGAACGCCCTGAAAATATTAACTCATCGCAATAACTAGGTGAGCAACGTCAAAGAGAGAGATAAAGAGACGAACGGAAAGGCAGGCAGGTAAACTAGGCGACGCCCGGTATGCTACCCTGCACGTGGGCAGTGCTACGGATGGAAGGGTAGAAGAGAGAGCGAGCAAAGGGAGATCACTTACCGACATGTCCGTTGGCCAGTACCTAATGAGTACACAGGGCATACACTGATAGATCACAACCTTGGACTGAGGTGTGCGCCTTAAAATTGAGCGCATGACAAAACAATTGACCTTATCGACACCGGCCATTAAACAGCTGTCACTTTGCCTACTCTATGCCGCGTATAATGACCGCACTTATGGACATACAGATGGTTCGGTTTCAAGTAAAAGTTCAACCTATGCCGCGGTCATTCCTGCGAGACAGACAAGTATTAAGCAGCGCACAACCCCCACCAGGTCAGAATTGGCCGCTCGTCGAGCGGCATGTGCAGTACATCGGCGCACAAACTCCCCACAAATGTGCTCAATTCTTTGACTCAAAAGCCGCCCTACAATGTCTTAATTCTGCTTTACGCCACGGCTGTCACTACCAACTCGTAGCTGAATTAGGACATCTTCAACACCAGGCGCAGGAAGCGGGTCAAGACACCGTCTTCTAGTGGATACCGGGACACCGTGGCATTGTCGAAAACGACGCAGCTGACACTGCAGCTCGATCAGCTAACGACAGTACCAACATTGTCCAGATATCGTTGACAAGAGCCGACGCAGCAAGGCATCGGCGAATGCTTGGCCGAAATACGCTTTTAGCGTCATGGTCTTCTTCTGGAATCTCCGCATGCCGTCTGATCGCCTAGACACTTTACTTCAACCCAGTCCTCCGTCTCCTCTCTCCCACTGCCATGCTATGCTGTTGTGTCGCCTGTGGCTGCGAGTGACGTTCACAAATGCCTGCTTTAACTTAATCCCAATAGCAGACTCTCCGGCATGTGAGATCTGTGGGTGCAACGAGACAGTAGAAAAACCTTCTTTGTCACTGCCATCGGCTTCCGTGTGTGCGCGCCTTCCTAGCTGTAACACTCCGCACCCCGCCATTTAGATCCTCGGCCCCTTACTGAAGCCAAGATTTTGGGTCCTCAGAGTAAGCCTTCAGCACAGAGGACAGCTTTGAACGCCCTTTTCAAGTTCTTAAATGACTCAGGTGCAGCGTCAAGCTTTACAATAAAATCCTTTCTTCACGAATCCGCCGCTCGAGTCCAAGCCGACCGCAGCGGCCGCGTATCAAAACAGGCAGAACGCAGAAGGCTCCCGCTGCTGTGGGATCTCAGTGCATGTTACAGATCAAAAGGCAGTAGAAATTATTGCGGCGACCTCCACTGCGGCACCTCTTTCTGAAAGTGATACAAGTGCAAGAAGGTGGATTCCTTCTTTCACTCCCTCCGTTATCCCATCCTTTACGGCGCGGTGCGCGTGTCCGCCAAGATATTTGAGACTACTACTTCATTTGTTTATAATAATAACAATAACTGGTTTTAGGGTAAAGGAAATGGCGCAGTATCTGTCCCTTACATCGTTGGACACCTGAACCGCGCCGTTAGGGAAGGGATAAAGGATGTAGTGTAAGAGTTACCCGCCGCGGTTACTCAGTGGTTAGGGCGCTCGGCTACTGGTCCGGAGTTCCCGGGTTCGAAACCGACCACGGCGGCTGCGTTTTTATGCAGTAAAAACGCTAAGGCGCCCCTGTGCTGTGCGATCTCAGTGCTTGTTAAAGATCCCCAGGTGGTCGAAATTATTCCGGAGCGCTCCACTACGGCACCTCTTTCATCCTTTCATCTATCACTCCCTCCTTTATTCCTTTTCTTACGGCGCAGTTCAGGTGTCCAACTATATCTGAGACAGATACTGCGCCATTTCCTTTAACAAAACAATTATTATTTGGTAGTGAAAGAAGAAAGGAAGAAAGAGGTGCCGTAGTTGAGGACTCCTGAAGAATTTCGACCACCATGGGATCTTAACGTGCACTGACATCGCACAGCACACAGGCGCCTTAGCGTTTCGCCTCTATAAAACCGCAGGCACCGCTGTCGGCTTCCAACCCCGGAACTCCGGATCAGCAGCCGAGCGCCCTAACCACTGAGCCACCACGGCGGGTCACATTTCTTTTGGTCTAAAAACGATTATTATTTTTTTTGGCGCCGACACCGCCAGGAGATGAGCGCATTCGGTTTCTGGTTGCGGAATAAGCGGATTGAATGACATTGCTTCGCTTTTTTGGCCATAGCGAATTTTTTTAGAGAAACTGAAAAAAATAAACACTGCTGAAGATTGTTCACCTTGCAGTCCTCCATCATAAGAACTGAGTGGTTTTAAGTTGATGGTGCAGTAATATTTTTGGAACCAATTTCTTATGGTGCACCAGTGCGCGCGCCTTCAGGGATCGCTTGAAAGGCGCTCGTTTGCAGAGCTGGGTTCATTTAGCGGTACCTGAGGTAAGGCGTAGGATTCTTACCGCAGCTGGGATGATTTAAAAGCTTGTTGGCGTCACAAGCTGACCAAAGCTGCAGAGACAGAAAGTTACGTGTAATTGGAAAAAGTAACGACACCCTTCGAAGAGCACGCATTGTGTAGCGTGCTGCGCCCCTCACTTTTAGAATGCAGGATTACCTCAATCAGCTACAGGCGCGCTATGAACTCCTTCTCGGCCTCAGCTCCCGAACTGCCGCACAAACTTATATTAATGGTAGTCCAGTCGCGGACTTCGCTGTATTTCGCAGCATTCACTACGGTTCCATAGACGGTCGAGCAACCACCCCGTTTGTCGAACTTCTGAATGGTGAACAGTCAGATAGTGCTGAGGACATCAAGGCTGTCTTTAGTGAACATTTAACCGCCTCTTTACAACATAGAGCACAGGGATACGCGATCTAAATGAAGGTGTTCGTTAATTTTGGTGATGCATAGCCTGCATACCTGAAGGGAGCCGCGACAGCTTCGCCTGGTTTTCCAGGGCATGAAAGCTTCCACTGCAGCTGGTCCAGGCGGGCTACCACTTGTATTTTACAAAACTTTCTTCACAGAGATACATGTGCATCTTCTGTCCTTGCTCAATGGCCTTCTTGTCGACGGGTTTCGGCCGGAATTTTTTCGCGAGAGTCATATAGTGCTCCTTCTAAACAGTGGTGGAGTGCCGTCCGACCCAAAAGCATAGAGGCCTATCTCCCTCCTGAACTCCGATTATAAAATACTAGCTGCGATATTAGCGCATCGCACAACGTCTGCTCTTAGTGACATAATAAGCAATGTTCAGACGTGTTGTGTGGCCTCACGCACAATTTTTTCGTCACTAGCTTTAACCCGCGATTTCTTCACTTTTTCAACGCGCACGCAGGTTTCGGGAGCTTTTGTTTCTCTAGATCAATAATAATAATAATAATTGGTTTTGGGGGAGAAAGGAAATGGCGCAGTATGTCTCATATATCGTTGGACACCTGAACCGCGTCGTAAGGGAAGGGTAAAGGAGGGAGTGAAAGAAGAAAGGAAGAGAGAGGCCGTAGTGCAGGGCTCCGGAATAATTTCGACCACCTGGGGATCTTTAACGTGCACTGACATCGCACAGCACACGGGCGCCTTAGCGTGCTTCCTCCATAAAAACGCAGCCGCCGCGGTCGGGTTTGAACCCGGGAACTCCGGATCAGTAGTCGAGCGCCCTAACCACTGAGCCACCGCGGCGGGGCTCTCTAGATCAAGAAAAAGCTTTTCACCGCGTTGAGCGTGACCTTTGAACAGTTCTAGACTGTTTTGGCTTCCCAAGGCGTCTGATAGACGTCTTGGGATTGCTGTACACCGAATTTGCAGCAAGCCTCTCATTTAACGATCAGTTAGCCGACCCCAATTCAGTGAGTCGTGGCATATGCCAGGGCTGCCCACTGTCATCAATTCTTTCGTCCTTTGCATTGAACCGATGTTGCAACAACTTCTAATTTTCAAGTCGATGCCGGGCTTTTCTCTCCCATGTTTGGGCGACGTTAAAGTAGCAGGTTATGCTGATGAAAATTCTCTCTTTATTAGAAACATTGACAGCTATACAGCATTTGTGAGGCTCTTTCACACTTATAGATGCTTGTCAGGTGCACTTCTCAATCCTTCTAAAAGCCAGGCGTTACGCTTTGCATCTTTTAATGACCAATTTCGCGATGGTGTCCAATGAGTAGGTGGCGAAAAAGTCCTTGGTGTCACGTTGCTCGCCTCCGGTGAAATAGCCCGAGGCATCTGAAATGGAATAAAACGCAATGCTGATCAGCGTATCTAAGTCGCAAATCCTTCGACGTACCTTTCTCTGAATGAGCTTACCTTATCAGAAGATGCATAATAGCTTCCTTATTCTACGTCGCAAAAAAGCGCCCTCGTAGTCGCGTCCTTCAGAGGCTGGCCACAGCGTGTGGAACTTTCTTCTGGGGTGAACGCACAGATAGCGTTCAAGAGATTTTGTCCACCTGCCCACAGACATGGGTTGCTTCAGCATCCCGGATGTTGAAGTTATATGTCTTGCATTGGCTTTAAGGGCCATGTGGGACCTTATCTCAGACAGCGTATCGAGGAAGGGCACTCACCGCATATTTGATGGTAACATCACGTCGCTCCTTTGAGTTATCAAATTGGAAAGGCCCTGCGGCTTAAAAGTCGCCAGCTTTCTTTACATATGTTGTGAGATCCTTACATTTTCTTGCAGGCACTCTTTCTGATTGTGATTTGAAAGAATAGTCCGCGAGTGGAACTTGAGAGTATGTTGCTCTTCGCATCCTGAATGTAGACCAGCGCAGGAAACTGCGCAAAAGGGGGAAACAAAGAAACGTTGCCTCTCACCCCGCTGATGTATCCAATTTTACCTGGATTCGTGAATGGGAAGTGTTACCCACAGCTGACCGCGTTGCGGTGTTGGGCGTGGCACCCTCCGCCTTATGTACACAGTACGGTCGAACTGAAACCCTGAATCATGCCGTTTTTGAATGCCCAGTCAGCCGCAATTTCCTTTTCCTTCCTTTTTACTATTATTTTTAATAAAACCACTACCACCACCACCGCAATTTCTGGCGCTTGATAGCGAGCATGTTCCAGGGGCCCTTGCGGTGGTAGAGTCGCAGTCGCAATTTTTTTGTGGAATTAATAATGTGTGTGGGTGCTTATGTACAGGGGAAAAGGAGGCGACTTGCTGTCTTGCTGGGACGCCCGCAGAAAGCAATGTTCCCTTTACTTTACCACCTCATAACTTTGATGCTGAAACACTTGAATGAAGAACTCATCGTGTCGGGTGAGGAGGTCTTCCTCCTCTGCTTATCAACAAGGATTATAGTTAACGATAGAGGTGTGTCCACGCCCATCCTTCCGTATTAGGAAGTTTTGCGAGTGTTGGTCATTTTTTCCGTCCTTGTATCCCACTTAAGTGCATAATGAAGCTGCTTTAAGCCAGCTCTCGTAGAAACCACGAATTGTTCACTGAAATGTAGTTTGCATATATATGATACTGTGCAATGATGAGTCATTGTGATGTCCTTGGAACCCAGGCCACTTGTGTAAAGAGTCTTTAGCACTATAGATATTTTCTGAAAAATAAAATTCTCTTAAAAAGGATTCTTACTGCTCGTTTCCGACAAATTCAAAACGCAGCGTTCATCAAATAAAAAATTAGCCTCAGTTCTTGTTTCATTTCTGTGTGTGTGAAACTAATTTTTGAGTTGAGGAACGCTGCGGATCGAAGCAATTCATTTTACTTGGAAACGAGCGGCAAAAATTCTACGTCCTGCCTGAAGTACCGATAAACGAGCTCTGAAACTAATTTGTGATTTCATGAATGCTTCTGTTCGAAGCAATTCATTTTACACAGAAACGATGTAATATCCTACGCCTTGCCTGAAGTACCGCTAAATGAGCTCTGAGACTAATTTTTGATTAGGTGAATGTTTCTGTTCGAAGCAATTCATTTTACATGGAAACAAGTGGAAGCAATTCTCCGCATTGCCTGAAGTACCGCCAAATGAACCCAGCGCTGCAGACGAGCGGCTTTGAAGCCATTCCTGAAGGCGTGCGCACTGGTGCACCTTATGAAAGTGGTTCCAACAAGAATACCGCACCATCAACCTCAAACAAATCAGTTCTTATGAGGGAGGATTGCAAAGTGAGCAATCTTCCGCGGAAGTGTTTATTTTTTTTTCAGTTTATCTACAAGACATTCGCTCTGGCCAAAAAAGCAAAGCAATGTCATTCAACCCCGTTGTTCCGTTACACGAACGCGCATGCGCTCATCTCCTGGCGGCGGCAGCGCGAAACGCGATCGCTCTCTCCGAAAGAAAAAAATAATAATTGGGTTTTACTTTTTAACATCGGTTTCAAGGAAAGGAAATGACGCTGCAACTGTCGCACGTATCTTGGTGGACACCTAGACCCAGCTGTAATGGTTTGGATAGATGAGGGAGTGGAAGAAGAAAGGAAGAACGAGGTGCAGAAGAGGAGATCTCCCATAATTCCGACCGCCTATGGATCTTTAACGTGCAATGCAATGAGATCACACAGCACACTGGTGCCTATTGCGTTTAGAAAATCGGTGGTGTAGTTTGGTTTGGTTTGGTTTATGAGGGTTTAACGTCCCAAAGCGACTCAGGCTACGAGAGACGCCGTAGTGAAGGGCTCCGGAAATTTCGACCACCTGGGGTTCTTTAACAACTGACATCGCGCAGTACACGAGCCTCTAGAATTTGGCCTCCATCGAAATTCGACCGCCGCCGCCGGGATCGATCCCGCGTCATTCAGGCGAGCAGTCGAGTGCCATAACAGCTCAGCCACCGCGTCGGCTTGGTGGTGTAGTGGTTTTTATTAAAATAATAGTAAAAAGCAAGTAAAAAAAATGGCCAGGCTTAGCTTGGTTAAACCAACAATTCGTTGCAGATCTCGATGGAGTTCAGTGCTGCTCCGTTGACTCGATAGGCTATTGACTCGATCGCCATTGAAACTGCCCGTGTAGCAGCGCTCGATCGCCTTTGAGTCGATAGACTATCGGATAGAGGGCCCTCGAAATGCCTGTGTGACTGGGGTATAAGACTGCCCCGGCGAAGGAGCGCAGCTCTTTTATACATATGCCGTGACGTCAATCATAGTGCAGCGCCCCTAGCGGGACGAGCGGGAGTCAGGTGGTGGCTGCGGCCGCGCGCGCCCGCGCCAGTTGGGGCCCAACTTTTCCTCCGTGACGTCACGCGCCGGCGCAGCGCCCCTAGCGGGAGGAGCGGGAGTCAGGTGGTGGCTGCGGCCGCGCGCGACTGCGCGAGTTGGGGCCCAGCTTTTCCTCCGTGATGTCACGCGCCGGCGCAGCGCCCCTAGCGGGAGGAGCGGGAGTCAGGTGGTGGCTGCGGCCGCGCGCGACTGCGCGAGTTGGGGCCCAGCTTTTCCTCCGTGACGTCACGCGCCGGCGCAGCGCCCCTAGCGGGTGGAGCGGGAGTCAGGTGGTGGCTGCGGCCGCGCGCGACCGCGCGAGTTGGGGCCCAGCTTTTCCTCCGGCTGTCATGACGTCACGTCACGTGGTTGTGCTAAAGGTCAAAGGTGGCTGCCCGGGCGCGCCCAAGGGCTGAACTGAGTGATTGCAATATGCAACGCGTAAAAGATTTTTGCTTGCCCCGACACCAGCCATCGATACTGAAGCACCTGAGCTAGGGCAGCAGAAATACAGCATAGCAGGCAGAATGGAGAAATGAAAAGAGGCGAGGGGGCAAGAAGAGAGGATAGGAGAAGCAATAGATACAAACTATTTACACAATAAGAAGTGTGTCCAGGTTGTGCGCGTGATATTTCATGTTGGAGGAATTAAAAGATTTTGTGAATTGGAAAATTGGTTTTCGGGGAAAGGAAATCGCGTAGTACTGTGTCACATATCGCAGACACCTGAACCGCGCCGTAAAGAAAGGGATAAAGGAGGGAGTGCAAGAAAAAGGAAGAGATGCCGTAGTGGAGGGCTTCGCAATCATTTCGACCACCTGGGGATCTTAAACGTGCACCGATATCGCACAGCCCACGGGAGCCTTTGCATTTCGCCTCCATCTGAACTCTGCCACCGCGGTCGGGTTCGATTCCGGGAACTCCGGATCAACAGCCAAGCGGCCTAACCACTGAGCCACTGCGGCGGGTCATTTTACGTTTCTCCTCGATCGAGAGTGAAAGAGAGGGTTTATTGACTTGAAAGGCAGGCAGGTTGGCCTGAAAAATATCTGACCTGCTACTCAGCACTGGGGAACGGAAAGAGGAGAATAAAGAGGGTCACGATGGGGGTGGTGATGATGGGAGGAGGCTGATGAAAAAATACATAATAAAAGACCAAAAGAAAAAGGCGCACTTTCTATCATCACAAACTAGAGGCAAGGTCCGTGATGCTTAAAAAGCGTGAGAGCGCTCGCGTTGCCTGTACAGTTTTCAAACTATCTCGTCAAGCACCGAGGATGAAATCCTCCGAGAGAGGCATTGTGTCCATAGATGTCAAAACAGATGCAAGCATGAGTCTTCCACGTGTATATGCTGGACACACCACTAAAACATGTTCTGTAGACTCTTGCTCGCCACCTGTGGCACATCCGGGGAGTGCGCTTGTCCTATTAAGTGCTAGTATTTGCGCGTGAAGGCGACGTTTATACAATCTATGGATTACGCATTCAATAGGGCGTGGTAATCTGAGAGAAAAAGGACAGGTCATCGCCGGATCTAGCCGTTTAAGGCGTAGGTGTTGAGTGTCTGGCAGGGCCCAGTACCTAGCCGTCGCACTCCTCATTGATTCCGAAAGGAGACAAGTGGTCTCCAGTCTAGAGAACGGCACAGCTGTACGCAGGCCACTGCTGAAGGCGCTCCTTGCTTCAGCGTCGGTGGTCTCATTTTCATCGAGTCCGCATTGTCCAGGGATCCACTGAAACACTATAAGGTGGCCTTTTTTCTGAGAAAATGAGAGGAGACTAATTATATGAAGAGCCAGAGCTTGGTAGGTGGTGTGGCGTAGGAAGCCTCCCAAAATTTGTAGCCCAGGTTCACAGTCAGTAAAAATACATCACTGTAGAGGCGGTTCTCTGAAGATGTGGCAAATTTTTTCCCGAAGGCCCGCAAACTCATCAGCGGTTGACCTAGACTTGTGTCCAAAAATCAATCTGTGGGTCGTCTGCTAAGAGGTGTTGCGAAAGCTTCTGTCTGTGCATTTGGTGACGCAGATCCATCCGTGTACACGCGCAGAGGTTTCTTATTCTAAGCAGAACTAAGCAAGGGCAAGTTGGATCAGTCCGCTAACCGGCATCGCAGATTTCTGGGTTATGCCAGGGACATGCAGAAATACTGAAGGCTGAGTCATTACCCATGGTGACTGCAAGAGATGATGCGGCAGGGCGAAGTCTAATGGCAATTCATATCGATGGAAGCGCAGTGCACGTGCAAAACTGCTGTCCGGTCGCTCACCAAAAATCTCCGTCAGCGGGTGACAGCGGTGCCGTGTAAGCACTCGTAAATATGCACGAAGTGGTTCGTGTGACAAGTAGATCGATATTAGGAACGCACGAGATTCCTCAATCGGGCCTTTGTTCTAAACACAACGTAGTAATCCGAGGCATATCTTGGGCGCCTGTGCTTGAACACTGTCTAATGTCCGCACGCAGGAAATACTCATGGTAGAGGGTACAGGAAGGCTGCAACGAATGTAGCCTATAGAGAAAGCATCGTAAAGTCTTAGCAAGTAGCGCTCCGTTTGTCCCCATTTAATGCCTGCTACGAAGCGAAGGACACAGCAAAAAAGAGTGTCTTTTCTTTAGCATATTTATATGCATCGACCATGACAGATCGCGGTCAATGATAATGCCCAAAAATCTGTGATGGGAGACATATGGTGTTTCATCCATTTGAAGTAATGCAGGTTAGCGGCAGACAGACTTGCACATGCATGCGACCACAGCACATTTTTCAGCTGCAAAATGCAAACCCTGACGTCGTAGGTACCTTGAAGTAGATGACGCGGCAAGTTGTAATCTCGCACGCATTTGCTGACGTGCCGAACCCGAAGCACAGATTCAGATATTATCAGTATAGGCGCTGATGTGAATGTGACTGGGAAGTTCACTCACCAGTCCAATCAATGCCACGTTAAATAGGGTTGAGCTGAGAGCTCCTCCCTGAGGAACTCCACGGCAAACGTGATTACGGGTAGTCTCTCCATCAGGCGTAGACATGTAAACGGACCGGCAGTTGAGTTAGCTCACAATCCACGAGTACATCCGGCCTCCAACGCTGATGTCGTGAAGAGCATCAAGGATGGCGTCATGAATTGCATTATCGTAGGCCCCTTTGATGTCCAAGAAGATAGCGGCGACGAGTCGACATCACTATTATCTGCTCGCTGCCTTACGCTGTCCTGCGGTCTCTCTATCTCGCGCCACGTACCCCGACCTGAAGCCTACCATGGGGGCCACATTTCGATGGAGGGGAAGCTCAAACGGTGCCCGTGAACTGCGCATTGTCATTACACGTTAAGGTTCCACAGGTGTTCGCTTCTCGGAGCCCACAAATACGGCACCTCTTTATGCCACAAAGTATGCAGGTGGAAGTAAATCCTCCGCGACAGTCACGAAAGAAAAGGAAATCAAGGGCGCATAACTGCCTCCCTGGTTCAGTAGACAATCTCAATCGCGCTTTGATCTACGGGGCAGTAAAATGTGCGCTGCTCGCGTTGGAGTGTGAAACGTTGCGGCAGAATCATGGCACGGTAACAATATCGTACTCGCCGCAGTTGCTCTGTTGGTTATGCGCTCGTCTGCTGAGCCGGGGTACCCGGGTTCGAACCCAACCGCGGCGGCAGCCTTTAGATGGAGGCGAAACGGAGAAGGCGCACGTGTGGTGTGCGTTGGCAGTGCAAGGCAAACATCCGAAATTATTCCGGAGCCCTCCACTGCGGCATCTTTTAATTCCTTTCATCTTTCACTCCCTCCTTTATCCTTCCCTTACGGTGCGGTTCAGGTATCCAACGATATATGAGACAGATAATGCGCCATTTCCGTTCCCCCAAAACCAATTATTGTTATTAATATTAATTTTTGCCCATGTGCTCTTTGATTTCAGTGCACGTTAAACTTCCCCAGAGGTTCGACATTATTCCGGAGCTCTCAACTACGGCGCCTCTTTCTTCCTTTGTTTTTAAACGAAAGCTTGAATGCACCAGCTAGCGAGCCATTTCGGCTCGTTGCGCCGTATTCCCAGCGCCTCCTCTTTTTTCAAAAATAATATTTAAAAATAGGTTTGGCGCTGGTATACCGTATGCCGTATGTCGGCAGCCGTATGCCGTATGCGGTGGCTGACGAACAACCTTGAGCCGCAGTTTCCTAGCATCGCCGCAGCCGCGCTACAACAGATTGTGCCGCCGTCGACACCGCTGCAGTCGCCGCTCGCACCACCAGATGTGCTCCGCTAGGGTAGAGGCAGAGGAGGTGTCGTCTCGTGGGGTATATATATATATATATATATATATATATATATATATATATATATATATGCTTTACCCACCATTTTTAGATACGAGCAGTTGGAAAACTTGCCCCCGGGAATCGGCCCCACTTCCGTTGCCGCTTTCATCTCAAACAAAGAGACGCGAGTGCCGTTTGTAGGGTTTTTGGTAGTACCATGTTAGTTTTCTTCGTATTACTTTCGCCGCCGCACGCCCACTGGCTGCGCTTGGTCACGTGGAGAGTGCTCCATAACTGGTCTACGCTGGCTCGCTGCCTTGAATTCTGTGCGCCGGGTGCGGCTGCTTCAAGTCGCGCTCGTCCACGTATGCAAAGTTTGCGTGCCGTCTAAGCCTGCGGTGCGAGAGGCCAAGATGCTCAGGGTTAAGCTTTTGGCTATAGATCTCGGGTGAAACTTAAAGCCCTTCTTTCCGTGGTTCCACGCGGCAAAATCAAAGAAACACGACGTGCCGCTCACCCCTGCGTAGTTTCGGTTTCTCCGGTGAGTAATATGTGGTTGTGCAAAGAAGACTGTAATTTTCCCTATATTGATTAGATCAGTAAAAGTTGAGTGTCTGGAAATAAACCATGGCAAAAGCTTGAAAAGACAGCAAATCCTTCTTCCTTCTTTTTGCTTGCGGCATACGCACTTTTAATTTCCTCTTAAGCCACTTTTCTTGTTTTTATGAGTCGTGATGAAAATATGATCGTCCTGGTGGTTGAGGACCCGCCGCGGTGGCTCAGTGGTTAGGGCGCTCGACTACTGATCCGCAGTTCCCGGGTTCGAACCCGACCGCGGCGGCTGCGTTTTTATGGAGGAAAAACGCTAAGGCGCCCGTGTGCTGTGCGATGTGAGTGCACGTTAAAGATCCCCAGGTGGTCGAAATTATTCCGGAGGCCTCCACTACGGCACCTAATTCTTCCTTTCTTCGTTCACTCCCTCTCTTATCCCACCCCTTACGGCGCGGTTCAGGTGTCCAACGATATATGAGACAGATACTGCGCCATTTCCTTTCCCCAAAAAACCCAATTATTATTATTATTATTATTATTATTATTGAGGCAATTTCTATAAATAAAGTGGTCGATTCTGGGAGGACGGTAGCTTTACTTCTTGAATGCGTATCTATCTAATACGAATGCAATAAGCTGTTTGCCCATGCGTCTTCAACGCGCCCGGATAATGTTGTAGTTATAAATGCTACTAAGCCGTCTTGTTTCATTAATACAAAAGAGACGAAGGCGCAAATGACGTTTGTATTCATTATATGCGTTTCTGTACGCACGCGACACACCGTCTGCTGACGCTTCTCAAGCCGGAAGTAGCAGGTGACGCGCCCATCCCAAAGCGACCGCAGCGCCATCGCCCAGGCAGCAACCGTTTTTGGTGCGCTCTCTGCCTGGCTGCTCTTATCTAAAAACGTTGAGCAACGTTTTTAGATAACGTTGGATAAACCAAAGAAAACTGACATGGCACTGTCAAAACGCTAGAGATGGCGCTCGCGTCTCTTTGTGATGAAAACGGCAAAGAAAGTAGGGTCGATACCCTAAAACGTTAGTTTCGCCTCAGCGTATCGTATTCGTTATGGAGAGCGCGAAAGAGACTCAACAACGACAGAACGAAGCGAGGAAGAACGTGCTCAAGAGACGTCAGAACAACGCGCCGAAGAACTCGAGAAGCGCCGGAACGAAGATGCGGCTAGAAAAGTCGTGCCACGTCCCGGATTGACTCTTCAATTCTGGGAGAGACAGGTTTCAGTTCTCAAGAGCGTCAGAATGATACGCTGCGGAGACGGCGTGGATACGAAGCTTTCGCAATACAACTAGGGTTAACCAGAGGTAAACCACAGCCAATTTTTAAAGCCGAAGCTTTACTGGTCGCGAACATGCGATTTCACTGTGGAGGTGCTCCGACGAGGCATATGACGTCACATGGCGGATATTTCTCCCTCTCTCGCTCCCCAGTCAGGTGCTCCACGTGCCTTTCCTCAAAATCCAACTTTCAAATTTTAGATTTCTCATTCTTTTTACTCCCTCCTTTATCGCGGGTGTCCACAGCGATATGTGAGACGGTTACTGTGCCATATCTTTTCCTCAAAATCCAAAAAAACAAGTGAGCCGATGGCATTCACAGAGTTTAATGACGTTTTCAGCTTTGCAAATGCCGTTCATTTTCACGAAAGGAAAGGCGCACAACCCGCTCCGTGGGTCAATGGAGACCTCAATCTCGCTTTAATGTACGTGGCGTTGTTGCCCAACTGCAAACGCCTGCTTTGATTGCGTTCCGCACACTGGATAGGCAGCACGCCCTCCTTGCCACCCTGGGAGGTGGCACAGTTAATTGCTGATCGCTAGAGATTAACAAATGAACGAACGCTGGCTATTGCTGCAGTGCCGCATGTCAGCCAAAACGATGTCAGCGCTAATGCATCCAGGCCACATCTCTCTCTCACCACCGCCACATGTATCAAAGCATGAATGAGGCGTCTGCATATCCAAGCAGCCCTTTATGGGCCTTTCATTTGCACAAAGCCATCGCCGTCTAGAACATTCTCAACGCCAACGCCAATGCTTTCGCTTTGTATGTCTTGGATTAGCTAAGCTAATCCACATTATTTTTTTCACTCAATCCTTAATCCCTTCTCATAAGGCGCGGTGCGGGTGTCCAATGTGATCAGTGCAACATAATGCATCATTTTATTAATCAAAAAACAATCTCATTTTTCTTTCTGCAATGGAGTAAGACCCGCCGCGGTGACTTAGTGGTTAAGGCGGTCGTCTACTGAGCTGGAGTTTCAGGGTACAAACCCCGTCGCGGCGGCAGCGTTTCGATGGAGGCGAAAGGCAAAATGCGCCCGTGTGCTGTCCGATGGCAGTGCACGTTAAAAATCACGTCTTCCATCCTTTTTCTTTCCCCCCTCCTTTATCCCTACCCCTAGAGCGCGTATCAGCCCAGTGGATAGGGCGCTCAACTACTTATCCGGAATTCCCGGGTTCGAACCTGACCGCGACTGCGTTTTTATGGACGAAAAGCGCTAAGGCGCCCGTTTGCTGCGCGATGTCAGTGCACGTTAAAGATCCACAGGTGGTCGAAATTATTCCGAAGCCCTCCACTACGGCGCTTTCTTGCTTTATTCTTTCATGCCCTCCTTTATCCCTTCCGTTACGGCGCGGTTCAGGTGTCCAACGATATATGAGACAGATATTGCGCCATTTCCTTTCCCCAAAAAACCAATTATTATTATTAATTTTTTTCAATATCCCCAGTTGGCTTGAATTTTTCCAGAGACATACAATTTGGCACCTCTTTCTTGCTTTCTTCTTTCACTCCCTCCTTCATCCCATCCCATATGGCGCGGTTCGGCTGCCCACCAAGATACGTGACTGTTACTGCGCGTTTTACTTTCCTGCGAAACCAATTTTCTGTTTTTATTGTAATAGGCCACCATCGTTCATTGGATTCATTAGAGATTGCATCGGCAACGCTAAATGTTCCGCTGATTTTAAGGAAACGAATGCTGTAAAACTGGCTTCTTCATGTGAGTGGACTCCTTATTCGTGCTTTTATTTGCGTGTCGGTCGTGTTCACATGCAAAGGAGGAGGAGGAGGAATAACCGTTTTTTTGAAATAGCAGAATGAGGTTCTTGCGGGTGAAGCAACTATTTTAGGGCCCCACTGGCTCTAGCGGGTCGTTCGGTTTGGTCCAAGGTTGCCTGTTGGCTTCCCAGGTCCTTCCAGGCGAGTCGCACCTCCCATGACCTTTAAAATTCGTTGCGTGGGACGAGAGGTGAGTTTCCCTCTGTTGGTCTTTGTTTGCAATGCCTAGTGATAAGTTTGAGTGTTGGTGTGTCGCCGCACCAAAGACAGGAGTCATCGTATAGGGACGGGTGTACTTTCCTGACTGTGTGTATGGTGGGATATTTGTTGATTCGTAGGCATCTCCAGTCCCTTAATTGCCAGCGTTTGAGTTTAGAGTGGGGTGGCGCCATTGTCTGCCTGCTGCGTCTTTGGCTGTAGAGGATATCTTGCGGCAGCGAAGGTGTGAGGTATTTCTCCCGGGTCGATGTGTCCGCGGCTCGGCAAATTAGTCCTCGAGCCAGGCGTTCCGCTCGTTCCTTTCCCTGTACAACTTCCTGAGCGGTGCACCATGTGATGATGTGATCTAGGTTGGTTCCTAGTATGCCTAGGACGCTCAGAGGGAGGGCGCCCCTGACAAACAGTCGGCAAGCTTCTTGCGAATCCGTGAGAACACGTGCAGATTGCCTCTTGCCCACTGCCGCTCGTATGGATAATGCTATGGCTGCGGCTTCGGCCACAGCCGTGCTCTTGGTGCGGATCGTAGCCGACATGATTGCTTGATCCCCTCTAGTGACGACCGCAGCAAAAGCTCGCAGCCTTAGTGGGTAGCGAGGTGCGTCTGTGCAGTATGTGTTTGGGTCGTTGCGTAACCGTCCGAGTGCCACCGCTCTCGCTCGTCTGCGGCCGGCGTTAAGCATGAGGTGTATGTTCTAGGCTATTGGGTCCACGTGTATGCGTTCCCAGTCCTGTCCGCGTGTTTGATGCGTGTCCTCCCCGCAGAATTGGGGTGCCAAGGGGTAGTGAAGACTATGTAGTAAATCTCTACCTTGGGTTGTCGAGTTGAGTCTCTCTGCGCGATCAAGACAGCCGCGGCGTGTTCATCGTGTGAATTGTAAATACCCAGACTCTCCAGACGCTCTGTGCCAGTGCAGTCAGGGAGGCCCAGTGCAGCTTTGTAGACAGTGCGTATGAGTACGTTAGGCTGTTCTGCATCACATCTGAGCCAAAGCTGGTATGAGTGTCGATACACTCCTGGCCGTGTGTTTGAGTTTGCTTAGTGTTGACGATACGCTCCTGCACTTTTTGTAATGGCTTCCATTGATCTCCATATTGAGGATGGAGCAGCGCGTCTGCCGGGTGTTTTAGGTCTAATGTGTATAAATTTTGATGTTACCGGTGCGCATCTCATGCCTGCCATCCTCGCGTGTGGATCAATTGTGTTGATCGCTCTTTGTAGAGTGTTCTCTGTGTCTGTAGGACCCCTTGGTCGCCCAAAGGGTGAGGTCAAGCCTTTGCTTTGGACAGTATTTCGTCCTTTCAAATTGCTTCATCATGAACTAATAACGCGCGCAACCTGTACATAATTATTATTGTGTATACTGTTTTTGTCTAGACTACCTCTCCCCCACCCTCTCCAGTTCCCTCACTTCTTTCATTTCATTTCTTCGATCTGCCTGCTATCTTTTCTTTTCGCTGCCCCAGGTCAGGTGCTTCAGTGTCGATGGAAGATGCCAGGGCTAGCAAAAAATCTGTTTGCTTTAATATTATTATCATTTTAATAACCACTTCTAGGAATGATGGCCCCGCAGCCATTTTTATTCTTTCTATCCTTAATCGTTTCTCTTGCCATGTGGTTAGCTGTCGACCGAGATGTGAGACAGTTACAGCGTCCATATCTTTCCTCAAAAAAAATTTTTCGCAGCCTTACTGATCCGGACTACCCGGGTTTGAACCCGAGCGCGGGGCAGTGTTTCAATGGAGGGGAAACCCAAAGGCGCCCGTTTGCAGTGCGATGTCAGTGCACGTTAAAGATCCCAGTTGGTTTTAATTATTCGATAACCCTCTACTATGCCACTACTTTTTCTTTTTCTTCTTTCACTGCCACCTTCCTCAATGAAGAAAGGAAGACGACGAAGCGCCACCGCGTGCCAAGCGTCTGCGCTTGAGAGAAAAAAAACACGCTGACAGAAGACTGACGTGATCAAGAGATGTCGCCACTTAGTATTCGAGACTTGATTAGGGTGTCTCCAGGAGCCAGGAGCGGATTTCTGAAGAGGTTTGACGTCGCGCTTTCATGGCAACGCTCAGTTCCGGTGAAGGCGCCCTCTCAGCTCCAGCTGGACTGCCTCCTCCTGTGCGCTAAACGACCGCGTTCCGTCGTCCCTGGCTTCCATGAGGACCCGTCATGTGCGGCGTCTATGCAGGGCGGCCCAGGTGCAGCCGCGATGATATTACAGCGCTATCAAAGGCGTGTATGTCAAGGTAGGAACTCTCACCAGAGGCACACGTGTATAAATATTTATACGTTAATTCGAATGAAAACGTATATTATTGCGTGCGTGTTTAGCGAAGGCAACGTGAGCTGGGGCTTCATCCATGCTCTTGAGTTGGAGTCATCCGCTTCTTCCTTTTATATATGAAACACAGCAACGCATGCTGTTACCAGTACTTCGTGTGCTGATCTTAGCTGCTTTAAAACACAGTCATTAATGCTGGAGAGTCGCTGCCGCCAGATTAGGTTTCGAGTCTCATGTAGCCTCTGAAAAAAGCACGTCGTTTCCCACCCTGTCCGCTTATGCTTTCATGCAGAATCTGCAATGAGGGGCAACCGTAATGCCTGCCGCGTTACATGCAACAACGAGAATGGCCGCGCCAAGAATTAATCGGAAAAATGTGCAACCGACTCTGCTGCTCCGGCGGCACGACATTTGATGGTGAGAGGCTATCTTCCTTTTCCTGCGTATCAAGCCTAGAGCACTGCTATCCACTAGAAACGCGAGCACGATTGACAGTCTTTCAGTTATAAACACCGATATGGTTAGCGAACTTGGGTCTAGATTCGCAAGCATTTAATTATCGTGTCTATTCACGGCAATAAACCAACTCTTTACACCTTTCCTCGTCAGCGTTGCGTTCTCGGCTCGTAACCTGCATTTGAGCATTATCTGTAATTAGTGAAGCTTCTAGTAAACTCCTGGCCGATTTTATTAGTTGTCACGGTGTGGCTGTTTAAACACTCACCATTAATTTAGGTTGTGAGATTTCCGGCGTATTACGTAACGGACACCACCCCAGTATTACCCCATGAATATGCAGTGCGTCTGCCCGAGAGGAAAAGAGAATGAAATTAAGATGTTGAACGTTACACAGTCGAGGAAGAAGCTTTGATTCGTCTGATTACGCAGCATCTAGTGAGGAAGCACGAGCTGCGCGAATTCAGTAAGAGGCGCACATAGCTTTCAAAATGTTCAAAATACTGTGATAAAGGAAGTCTTCGGAACTCAGAAGAATTCGGTCAATAAGATTAACCGCGTCTTCAGAAGACGTCAATAACGAAGGTGCCATGAAAATATTGTGCTCTCTGAGCATCACAGCAATCCAGTTCACGGAACCCTCAAGAATTTTGAATTTTTTTGCAGTCTCCAGGTAAGAAAATGTTCGCATGGTCGAACATATAATTCAGGACTAAACATACTTACTTCCAATCTATCCTTTGCACGATGCGCGCTTCTGCACTTGAAGTCATTTAGTTGTCTCGCATAGTTAATTTTGCTCATATGCACCGCATCCTAAACGCAACTCTTACATGTTTGGTAGCAGTACAAGACACATGTAACGCACGCAGCTAATCTCATGTAAACCTTAAAAAGTGATACAATAATGACTATCAGATAATAGCAGTTATTAATTACGGACAGAAAGGAACGAGACGGAATGCTCTAAGGGGAGCGTGGGGACACATTATATTTTATATGTATGCAAATTATATTTTCTTTGTTCCCAATTGCGACAATGGCCTGATAGTGAACGATGGCAGAGCTTAGATGTTATCAGAATCAAGCTTGATTTGGGTGCCAACAGTGTCGACGCAATATGACAACACTGACAACGCCGGCCTCTGGTCGCACAAAGTTCCTCGTACAGCAATCGCCATATTGTGGGCCTTGCAATATGTAGCCTTGCGTGAGGCTTTCTTTACACTTGATGTCGATGTCATTTTCTCGTGGTTCTCTGCGCCGGAACTAAAACTGTCGTATTCACATGGTTGCACGTACAACGGCGGCGCTGCTTCGGAGTTTAAGGCCACGCGTAAAGCGCTGTTATTGCCACTGGTGACAATGTCCTGCCCCGACGAGAGGTGAAATGTGAGGGATTATTTCTAGCGCTAAGGCACTATTGGGCTCATAACTTGTAAAATGCTGGTGCGTGCTGAAGCCCCTGAAGTTTGTCAGATGATGCGAGAAATAGCGAGAAATAACGAAGATTTTGAATGAGGGTGAGCCTGACCAACCTCCAGAGATAAAGAAATATTGCCACGATGAGGCTTCGAATCCTTGGTGGCGCGAACACATCAGCTTTGCTCACCACTGGACGAGAGTGATATATGCTATCGCCGCTGGTGATCACGCCTCCTGCTAAAGTGCAATACGCTCTCGTGCTGTACATTCATTAACATGCAGGAAATTAACTGCGCAAGAAATCGTTCTGCAAATTTTTGCACTGACAATGCGAGATTAAAGCGCGGTCCTGGAAACTTAAAGCGGCAAAACACCATTGCGCGAATTGAGCCTCAAACGCTTAGATTGCTTGGATGCAGGTTTACAGGAACTATCAAATATCTACTGCTCTTCGCAGTGCTGTTCACGCTATTAGAGGGTAAAGAGAACAATTTATTATTGTAGATGTCGGGCACATGGCCTTAACGCATACGAACGTAGACAGAAGAAACGGTCGGCGCGTTGTGTTTGTATGTGTGTGCTTATTTGAGACAGAAATGGTAATAGCACTGCAATTAGACGTACACAAGAAAGACTGACACAGGACAGGAAAGGAGTACAGACACCCTCCCGCTCCCCCGAACAGCTGTTCGGGGGCATCGTGGGTGTGTGTGTGCGCGCAGGCCATTAGGCGCGCCCAAGGAACGGCCGCGTGCACTGCATGAGGTGGCAGCAGTTGGCGCCGGGTACGCGGTTGACGGCCGGGGCGAGATGGCCCCTGCGAAATACGCCGCAGAAGAGCAAGGTCTGCGCCTCGGAGCGGCGGCGCCTCTGTTTGGGCCGTCAGATTCCGGGAAACAGTGAAGATGCCTTCACAAGGAGCCGACCGAAGGGAGCAGCGGAGAAGCAATGACGAGAGAGAGAGAGCTGGAAAGGAGGACCCGAAAGAGAGGAGAGACGACTGAAAAGAACGGCACAGACGGGTGTTGGATGCCGACACGAGAGGCCGCTTCCTGGTGGCAGCAGAGTTGGCTCAAATTTGTAAATAACGTAAATAAATTCTCTTGTATTTTTCATTCTGGGGGGGGTCCGGCTTCGTCGGGAGGAGTGTGGAAGAGTTAGCAAGAAAATGCCTGACTGGAGATATATCGGAATATATGGAACAAAAAGTGTTATTTTCTTTACAAACGCAAAAACATTCGAGGAATATTCAAGGTTTTTATGCATCCACTAGAGGGTAGATGTCAGAAGGAGGCTGACTAAGAGACACAAACCTGAGGTAGCACATGGCCATATACGCATCACGAAACCACATTGAGAGAATAACAAAATATAACATAAGATATTAGTCAGCAAGAAGTATGTGAACGAAGCTATCTCCCATCAGGTAGGATACACAGCTGAACAAAAGAAAATACTCCCGAAAGCAGTGCACCTTATTTAAAATGTACAAAAGCGAACTTCCAGCCCCAAACTTTAGAGAGTCAAAAGCAGCAGATATCTAAATTGTGATGCTAAACAGAAAGAAAGCGGCATACTGTGTGCAAGGCACTCACCTTTCACCATGTCTCGCTTCAAAAAACACTAAGCGGCACTGTTTATAACTTTGCACTCGGTTAAAATCGAAAAAGGGCAAACAACTTCAAGTGTGAAGCCTAGAACACGATTTTGAAGGAAACATTTTCGGGAGCAAATTCGGGCATCATGTCATTACACTGCAGTACACTGTGCTGCGAGATACTCACTGGTACTCGATGACTCTGGAAACGCATCCTGAACAGCTAAAAAGGTAACTGTTAAATTTAGAAGCGTACCAGATTACACCTGGAGGTTCACGTTTTGAAAGCAATGCTATGTAACTGCTAGGAGCGAAGGAAATGCAAGTCCTGGCATCGGAGCCAACGTTTTACAGGCAAAACATTTCGGTCGCATCGCTTTATTGCCTCGTGCGTTTTTTCTCGGGTTGCCAGGTTATGTATGTTGCCGCCCAATAAGGCCTAGTAGTTTTTTTATATGCTAATACTCTCCTTTCCGTGTGCTTTAGCGCGGGGTTAATGGCCCAAAATTATCCAGTTTTGCACAAAGCGCAAGTAAATTAGCTTTAAATTTTCCTAGTAAATCTCCCCAGCGAATGTAGTAGTGCGTACGAGGAGCAGAAACTCAGTACTGGTAAAGACAGTTGGATAGAAAGCGATGATAGTTCTGTTGTTAAGCGCTATCTCTCGCAAGCGGCGAAAATGGGAATCATTACGCACATTGAAAAGCTGTAGTAAATGTAAATCTAGGGAGATTTTTCATGACCGGAATGCTGAAAAGACTAGTTTTAGATTAAAGATAATATGCCAGTTGCCCCGCAAAGAAGCAACATTTCGCTACTGATCTAAGGAGATAAGTGCGGCTGTTGTAACGAAATAGTGAGGCGAAAGTTTTGCCACGAAGTTACGCCGCAGGGCACGCATGGCTCCTGAAAGCCCCTTCTGCTGAAAGCTGGCACTGGTGGTGGGCCTCGGGCAAGTGCTACCTCAGCTTGCGAGCCAGGACACAAAGAAATGGCGCCAGCTGGGTGCCGTCCTGCTGGCACATCTGGAGGACCCACTCAGCCTTGTCGACAGCAGCGAGATGGGTGCTGTAGTTGACGAGCTGCTCGCTTGGCTCAACAGCAGCAAATCGAAGGTGGCACAGAATTATTCCGGAGAATTCAATCCAGGCTTCGGTAGGGACTTACGGTCACAAGTAGTCCGGGAGGCCTGCATCACTATTGCTTGCTTATCACAGCAGTTCGGCAAAAAGCTCAACCACTTCTCAGAAGCAGTACTTCCAGCGCTAATAAACCTAATCCTCATTAGTGCCTGGATAATTATAAACATCCGGCATTGTCACAGTACGGTTTAATATAAAGCAAACTCACGTGAGTCGACTAATGCCAGTGATCACAATGAACTTGTATTCAAAGTCTAAAGAAAGTTGTGCATTGTGCTTCTCGATCAGCTTTTGCACACAAGGCCCACGCATACTTTGGAAAGGCAGATTGTGTAACGGGAAAAGAAAAAGAGGCCCTGCCGACACCGAAGAGGCACGAAGACAAGGGCGTGAGCACGTGTTCGAACGAACGAGCAAAAGGAGGACGGTGGACGGCGGTCGAAAAAAAATGAAATGAAAATTGGTTTCTTGGAAAAAG
The DNA here is from genome assembly GCF_052857255.1 of Amblyomma americanum. Taxonomy (NCBI): domain Eukaryota; kingdom Metazoa; phylum Arthropoda; class Arachnida; order Ixodida; family Ixodidae; genus Amblyomma; species Amblyomma americanum. The sequence continues at coordinate 449,873,647 of NC_135497.1, forward strand.
AAATGGCGCAGTATCTCTCTCACATATCGTCGGACACCTGAGCAGCGCCGTGAGAGAAAGGGTAAATGAGACAGTGAAAGGAAGAAGGGAAGAAAGAGGTGCCGTTATGAAGGGCTCCAGAAGAATTCCGACTACTTGGGGTTCTTTAACCTGTACGGACATAGCACAACACACATGCGCCTTTGCGTTTCGCCTCCATTGAAACGTGGCCGCCGCGGTCGGGTTCGAACCCGTGACCTCCGGATCAGTAGCCGAGCGCCCTAACCCCTGAGCTAACACGGCTGGTCTCGTTGTTCCGTTGTGCGGTTTGGCGCCGAAGAAGCGGGTTTCACTGTTCTTCGGGTGCCGACCCACACCGTAACATATTTGGTGGCAGCAGTGAGACATGCCGCTAACCCACTCCTAGGACCAAGCACCCGGTGTGGTGGACGACGGCGTCCACCACCAGCCGTTGACGCCGAGGGCGCAGCGGCCTGCGCCGCTGTGCCTAGACGCTCGGAGGGGTTTGGCCCTCCCCAGCACCTGGCCGCCGGTTGTGACTGCCTCCTGGTTCTAGTCTTCCAGCGGCTGGATGCTTGGGAGACCCAGCTGGCTGCCCATGCTGGGTAGCTGGCAGCTCTCCGGAGAAAAGCCTGTCTCCTAGTGGCCCCTGACCTGAGCGCCGTACGAGCGGCGCTTTCTAGCATCGCCGCTGTCGCCGTCTCCAACGCTGCCATCGTTGGGCCATGGGTCGCAGCCGCCCATGGTCTGCTCGGTGCGGGAGCGTCCTCGCCGCAGTACCTACCGGGGGATCTGGATTTGCCCACATTCGATGGCAATGTCTCGTGGGTTGCCTAGTGCATCCAGCTCGACGACATGGCGGCGGCGAGAGGCTGGGGCAAGCGCACGAAGGCCAAGATTCTCGTTGCCAAACCAAGGGGCATTGCGACGGAGCTGCTGCGGTATGTGTCTCGTGACCATCTAGGCAGCTACCCTGTACTGGCTGGCCTCCTCGTTGACCACTAGAGTGCCTCAAGTCTTCCGTCAAGAGCCCGTGGAGACGTACTAGGACCAGGCCGCAGCAATTGAGCGGCTGTTTTTGTAGTCGTTAACTGGGGCGCCTCGGGATGCAGTGGCCATGATCGGCACCTGTGCGTTTGTGGACGCCATAGTGGCGCTGAACTCTTTCTAAATGACTGAACCGAAGCTGTGCTGACTGCAACTGCACTGGGGGTCGAGTTTGCCGGGACATTTGAGGAAAGAGCGCGTGAGACGCTGAGGGCACGACCATTGCCCTTCGTTAGGTATAAAAGCGCCTCCAGAACCCGTATCGTCCGACTTGCTAACACGCTCTCCTTCACGTATTACAAACTAGGTCGTTGTATGCTTTTTAACGCCGTGTTCCAGCCTAAAGTCAGGCTGTCACTCCTAAATATATCGCAACAGAAGTAAGCTATGCAGCAATACCAACCATGTACAAGGAGGAGAAGTAAATGTATTATATACAAAGTAAAATTCCTTGATTCAGGAACTTATGGGAGTGGGCTACAGACAGCTCGTCTAGAGCAGCCCCCACTGCCAATTCCGGTTGACATTGGTCTCAAAAGTGACCTAGAAATCGGCGGTTGGGTTGGGGTTTGGAAAGTTTGGGCCAATTCCAATAGGAATAACAGGTATTTGGATAATAGATTGAGTAGATGTTCCTGAATTACAGATTTGGAAAGAAGCCTGCTTTAGCACGTCACCGTGTGGGTTCAGAAAAAAATATGAAGTGATCACTACAGTTGATGCGCCGAAGTGGTCACCGAATTCTGCTGACGAACGAGATTCAATCGCAACAATGAGCATTCAACATTAAATTTGTGCATTCATTTATATCAATGTTTTTTAATTGACTGAAATTAGTTGCAGAGTAGCTGCCAATATTTACCTTCAGGGCGGGTTCCGAGCTTTGCAACTTGTTACAACTTGGCTCCAAGCAATGAATAACGCCGGTTTTGGTCATAATTGCTCTCTTAATATCAGCGCTTTAAAGTTCTACTCTCCTCTTCACTATTATTTCTTCTCTACCTTGCGCTGCACTCCAGTCTCTCCATCTCGCGCTTTGTACCCCGACCTGAAGCCGACCGTGGAGGCCACATTTCGATCGAGGAGAAACGCAAACGTGTCCGTGAGCTGTGCAATGTCAACACACGTTAAAGTTCCACAGGTGTTCGGTTTCCGGTGCCCACCAATACGGCCCAAACCCATAGGCGGACGTTAGCGGTGATGCCGGGCCATCCAAAGCAGGAAGTGATGAGGCGCTGAGCTGGACAAACACCGGGTTGGCTCGAATCGTGTAGCTTGTAAAAAAACTTGACGGCGGTGCGAGCACGGTCCAAACTGACGGGCTCCGCCATTTGACGTCTCGCAGACGATCGCACCCGAGAAGAACGGTAGTGGCATTCAAGAAAACGACAGAGATGTGGGCGTCGCACGCAAGTCGTTATGGTGTGCTTCTGCGACTACCTTGAAGTGCACAGCACCAGCAGAATGCGCATCGACACGTGATAGTGCATCGGGAGCCGCATTTACGGGTCCATCGATGTACCGGAGGTCAGCCGTGAAGTCGGAGGCAAAATGCAGGCGCCGAATGTCCCAGGGAGTTTCGGTGCTGTGGATGCAACGTTAGGCGAATGTCACCGGCTTGTTATTAGTAAGCGTGTGGAACGCGATACCTTAGAGAAGAAAAGAAACGGAGTACGCACCACACATTCTGCTGAATTTGTTGCAGAACGACACAAAATTCATGAGAGGAGGCGTCAGTTAGCTTCATGGGCTTGTCGGTTACGGGGTGCACAAGGAGGGTGGCGTGCGCCAGGGCATTCTTGGCATCTTGGAAGCCAGCGTATGCTTTAAGTGTCCAGTCCAAGGAAGCAAATGAGGCCTTTGGAGACTTTAGCATGTCGGTCATTGGAAGAATAATGCGGGTTATATCAGGCAGGAAGCGACGGTAAAAATTCAGGAGCCCGAGAAATTCATGGAGCTTGCGAAGCGATGTGGGGAGCGGAATATCGCGCAAGGCTTGAAGTTTCTTGTCTAGTGGCTGGAGTTCCTCATGGGTGACAAGGTGCCCGATATATTCGGCGGTGGCAACACCAAAGACACATTTTCCTCTGTTGATGGAATAGCCATGCTCCTGTAGTCTTGAAATCAGCTACCTCAGATGATCAGCGTGCTGCTCGGATAAAGAACTGGCTACGAGCGGATCATCAATATATGTGACAACAAAGTGGAGGCCACGGGAGACTTCATTTGTGAAGCATTGAAAAGTTTAGCCGGCATTTCGTAACCCAAAAGGCATGCGGACGTACTCGAAAAGGCCGAAAGGGTTGGTGATAGCAGTCTTCGGTATGTCCGTTGGTTCAACAGAATTTTGATGATATGCTTTTACTAGGTCAATCTTGCTAAAGATGGTACTTCCAGCAAGAGGTCCCGCAAAGTCGGGAATGTGGGTAAGCGGGTCGCGGTCAGAGACCGTGTGGGCGTTCAACGCACGGTTGTCTCCACGAGGGCGTCAGTCTCCAGGACGAGGCTCGGACACCAGGTGCAGTGCAGATGACAATCTGGCTGTCGAAGGGCGGATTTTTCTTAACTGCAGCATGTGGGAAAATTGCCTGGGATCTGTGGGAAGGCGGTCTACAGCAAGGCGTCGTGTCTTACAGGACACAAGAGGTCCCGTGGTGACGATGTGGTGTGTCACAGTGTGTCGCCATGGGAATTCGAGGTTGCTGGGTTGGTTAAGTTCCGGAAATTGATAGAACATCGAGACAAACACAAATGTTTGAAAATAGAGAGCTGCTTGCAGTGAGACGGACACAGGAGAGACAATAATTTATAAGTACAAGCTAGTATTACTGTCCAAAAACTGACGGGAGCGTGTTCCCGTTCAAACCGTAGTGGGCAAGAAAGTCCGCACCTAGTGTGGCGAAGCGCACGTCGGTGGCGACAAATATTCACCAAAATGTACGGTGCATGCCCAAGTCAAGGGTGAGCTAACGTTGGCCATAAGTCGGGATTGTGGATGTAATCACAGCCTGAAAGGCGCAGCCCTCAGGGCAACGTTGTCGATCGAGGCGGGAGGCAGGAATGACACTGACATCGGCACGTGTGTCCAGTAAAAAAGCGATGTCCTGCGCTCCTGTCGGTGACGTGTAAGAGGCGGCTTGCCGTGGCTGTTGAGTCACGTCCGCCATTATTTACTCGCTGGCGTGTTTCCCGGCCAGCGACAGGGCTGCAGACATTTAACAGCGCTGTCACCAAACTTGGTGTGATACCAGTAGTAGCTATCCGAGCTGGGTCTTAAGCGGGGACTGAATCGTGAGCGTGAGCCATTACGACCTGGTAGGGAGTTGCGATGCGTGGAAGTCTGCATTGCTGCCAAGAAGTCCATCAGACGGTCAATTTTCTCTTCGTGCCGAAAGTACCGGGCCTCGAGGTTAGATGTCAGTATAGCGGAAGACACCGCGGAACTTGTGCTGGAGTAGTCGTTAACGCGGTCCGCGAGTTCTGCCAGTTTGTCGAGAGGCATATCGTCTGCAGCTGCCAACACTACGACAAGTGTCTCAAGCAAGCATTACAGTACTAGCTCACACAGGAGTGGGTTCTCCGCGTCGCCGAGTAGGTGTCGCATCCGATGTAATAGCTGCGAAGATAGGCCATCGCAAGGTTCGTCAGCGGTAAAGGGGCCGTGGAAGGGGATCGCTTCAAAGATGCTGTGTGCCTAGGAGGCTAAAGGACGCCACTTCACAAATATTCTTCAAAAAAGAATTTTTTAGATGAGTTTTATTGAATCTGAGTTATATGCAGCCAAAATTTGAATTTCCCCGTTTTCGCGCCTTTCCCTCTCCTGTCGTTTTTTTTTTGCACGCTTAATTGTCGGCGCTGTCCCGCCGGCACCTCGCGCTCGCCCCCTCTGCCGGCAGCCGACACGCATGAATAAATGCTAGCAGTCCGTTGCTGATGTAACGAGCGCTGCATGACATAACAAGCGCGGATGCGCACCTAACGAGCTCGGATTTGGGCCAAAGTCCAGCACCGCTGGTGCCCGCTAGGCGCGGAAGCAGGATATCTAAATATTGTATTTATAAATAATCGATTCGCTTTTGAGGCTTTGTACGCGGCATGAATGCCCGTTAACCTGTACTCTACATAATGCGAGCATTTTATAGCCAACCTCAAACACCCTTTTCATGGACGATTTAAGGAGTTGCTACAGGGGTCTTCTCTCTGACAATGTTTTGCGCATCAGCACCGTGGCCTTGAAATGGTCGTTCTGCGTGGCCGGCTGACGTGGCTCTCATGACGTCGTCGAATTCATGACCCACCCCTGAGGAAATTGCTGAGACGACGTGGAGGTTCATGACGCGTTGCGATTGGATGCATCGCAGATCGAAGAGGGCTTAGACCTGCGTAAACTTCACTGCGGGGTTCTTCGGCCAAAATGGCGGCAGCCGCACCTGCACGTTTGAAATGTCTTCCATTACTTTGCTGGCGGCTGGAACATAGGCTGTGAAAGTTGACTGAGGTTCTGGAGCCGGCGTTCATTTCTGGACGCTGCCGAGTTCGTTTCGTCTTCCATCCCGTATTTTCAACGTCCCAGTCACTAAGTTATAGGGGCGCGGGATGCGTCACTATAGACACACGCGCGAGAGAATCGAGAGCGAAACGTTACGGCCGCTGCCGAGGAGACAAGACGCGGTGACACTGATCCTTTTTTTCGCGTGCCTACCGCGCCGAGGAGGCCGGCGCTAAAGAATAAATATCCGGCGGCTACAGAGAGGAGAGAATCGCGGCAGCACCAGAGTCTGATCCTCTAAATTGTAATTGAAATAAGCCTGTTCTGCTTTGAGCGGAGCAGGCTGGTGCTCTGCATAACTTGAGGGCAGCAGGAATCTAACAATTGTATTTTTCAGAAAAATAGGCCAGTGAAGGCTGTTTTTGTTCCCGAGAAATCCTGCTCATGACCAGAATGGCTTATCCACTCTGGCACCGCGTCAAGTCTAAAGATGCCATATCCTTCATAATGTTCGCCGTGCTCAGCGCAAGAATATGTGAAGTTCCAAATGGTAATTCGTAATGACCACGCGTGTGGGACTGTCTCATGAGCGTGAGCTTTATATCATTGGTAGTCGAATCATTACACAGGCATAAGCTGGACAGTTGCCTCTCAGCGCTGCCTGTACGGGTCGCCATAATTGGGGGTTACCACTAATACCACCAGTGTCGTAATGATCGAGAGTAAAAGGCCATCACAGGTAGACATCAAATGTTAAGTTTTATCGATGGCCTTGCATTTGTAGCGGTTGTCTCCCAGAGGCAAACCGCCCAGCAATAACAGTGAAATTTCGTACGGTGGGCGAACAGTCGCTACGAGGTTCATTGCACACTCGGAGACAAAGTATAAACGGAGGATTGAGCGTAAGGTGTTTTGTAAATGGTAATTATTATGCAATTGCGGTGGCGCGACCGCTTTGCTCAGGGAAAAATTTCGCATTGGATAATTGTTAGCAAAAGCTATTAATGCCCCGTTTCCGGTAGCAACGCCGTCGGCATAATTGAGATTCTTAAGTTTGAAGGCAGCACAGGCTGGTAGGGGTGAGGAAATAATGGGAATGCGCAGCCCTATAACTCTCTCCTTAAGTAGGGACCATTGTCGACGCCGTACAGCGGCGCAGAAGTGCCAGTAGGAAAAGGGCGAGGAGGGCAACAAGAACTGTGGCGCGCTCCACGCTGGTTCATCTGAACGCTGTCTCCTCCAGCGGCAGTCTTGAAAGATAGCATGTGTTGCATTAACGCCACCCTCGTCGGAATTACTATATTATTATTTATAAAAATTTCCCTGTCATACTGTGGCTTGACCGCGGTATCGACCCTCGACTTTATAGATGGATGAGCGGCAGCGCGTGACGCACATAGCCTCTATACTTTTCATGCCTGGTCATCGGCGCCTAGATCAATAGATGCCAACCGTCAACATTTTGATGATGATTATAATTTATTGACTGGATCCTTTGTATCGGGTGGGCATCAATTCGGCGCCCATGCCATAAACAAAACACTTAACAATAAAAGGTACGCTAAACACAAGACTATTCTCTACGAAAAACTCAGAAGTTTCTACTGCTTGTGCATATAACCCCACAACTAGGAGAACCTATTTTTACCACCTGCGCAAAGTGGGCTCTGTTGGCGACACGCGCGCTATGGCCAGGAAGGTCATCCGGCGTGCGAAAATTGAACACCCTTGATCGGGGAGCGATGTTGTGAGGCTTAAGCACCGCATCATGGCATGTTAAATCGTCTCGGCTTCGCCGCCACACAGCCTACACAGTGCGCCCGCGATCGTCTCGTCGCACAGGTGACGGTCGTCAAGGCTGTGAGCGCCGAGAAGCGGCAAAAGTACGCGTGCTGCAATAAATGAGGCACTCGCCACGAAGAGGAGCTTGTATTGGAAAGTACCTTAAACCTCGTTTATTGCCTGGGTCATCGCAGCACCTTTAGTTCTGCCGCTGGCCGTGATAAGGCGTTCGCTTCACAGACAAACAAACGGCTCGCGGCAGAGAGATTCAAGTACGCGCGAGCAAGCACTACGCGCCGATGGGCGCATAGTGAATACCACTCCTGATCTCCTCACACTTCGCCCGGAAGTAGCCCAGGTAGGTTTGATTTTGGTTGAATCACCGCTTTTAAGTAGATGCCCAGGGATGGAAAATATTGGAGGCTTTATGCATCAGCATTTCTCACTGTTGTCATTGTGTCTGAAGTTCAGCGCCACAAATTTAAGCACCCAGCAAATTTATTTGCACGCGAACGGTAAGTGTATCTTACAAATCGCCATGCTCATACGGTTCCAGTAGGCTTTGTGGACTAATAATCTAATGTGCAAGGTAGGCTCCTTGCAAAACAACGTTCACAAACATGCATTACAACACTGCGCTCTTCTGAGGAGATACCATAGCGAGGAGCCGAAACCTTTCTTCTCAATTACAGCATGTCTTTCCATGCACTCCGGTCGGCAAAATAAGACAAGAAATCATCGTTGTGGTCACTGGGGAAATGGCTGGCCAACAACGCCTGAGCTCGAAGACCGCAGCTCGACGATCAGGGGCCACCTGGAAGAACACAGCTCCCGGAAGTAGGCGTGCACGCTCCTTTCACCGCAGGCGGTGACCGGATGACGAACGATGGTAGGAGAACGTTCAAGGCTGAGGGAGATGCCACTTCCTTGGTGCCAAGGAGATTAACCGGCCCAGGTGGAAATGTCCTGGGAATAGAAAAAAAGTGTGGCTACAACTCTTGCAGAAAGAGTGGCTCGTCATGGTCTGCTTGCAAAACTGCGGATGTGTGCAGGAGCAAATCGAAATTGTTGTGTCTGTTTCCCAACAACAACAACAACACTGGAACGAATATCTCGGGTCATTCTTCTTTTCCGTCTTCCACGTGTCCTTGGTGGCTCGTACGCGAAGAGCGATGCTCACAGCTGGAAGTCGAAGGCGCAGTTTTATGTGCGTACTTGAACCATGACCGGACACCACTTGTCTTCTTTCGGGCATTAAGGCTTGGTTTGTGGTCCCTGGGGACTTAACGTCCGAAAGCAACTCGAGCTGTGAGGGACGTCGTAGTGAAGGGCTCCAGAAGTTTCGACCACCACATGCTGTTTAACACGCTCTGAGATCGCCCAGTAGACAGGCCTCTAGCATTCCGCCTCCATCGCAATGTGACCGACACGGTCGGGATCTAACCCGCGTTTTCCGGGTCAGCTGCTGAGCAGCATAACCAATGAGCCACCGCGCGAGCTGTCGGACATGATGAAGAGTGCGACGGCAAGATATTGGGCTTAACCAGACTTTCAGCACATCCGCCTTATATGACTAGATCTGAAAAGGAAATTTTTAGTTCAGAGTGGTGTTCCACAGGCTCATGCGAGTTTGATGCATAACTCTGTTTCGACTGTTCCACTTGTTGCGTAACCGAGACTGCGGAGAGCAGTGTTGTGTCCAGTTTGTGCGTACGAAAAGTTGGCAGCTTCTTTGAAGCGATTACGGCAGCGCAGTCTCCTCAAACTTAATGCTAGGTGTTTGGCCGTAGACTTGGAAAGCCGTCTGGTCAATACGGATGTTTTGACCTCTTTTAAGCGACACTGGCCTCGATTCACGGTTGTAATACCATCAAAGGTGCGCGTGCGCATTCATTCTCATCTCTATTCCCACCACATCGTCATCCTTCACGTACTCTTCCATCTCCTCTTGCCCTTCCCCAGTGCAAAGTAGCAGTCCAGACATTTCATTTTCCGGACGACCTCTTTGGCCCTGTTATTGTTAATCTTATCTCTCTTGTGATGTATGTATACGGTCAGAGAATACTTCTTTAGGCTCTCTTATCTCATCGCGTGAAATAAAGTAAGGTTTGGGAACGTACCTAGGTTATATATATAGGGGATGGCTTCGAGCTAGTTGGATCTTTGGCGTTCGCTGGTAGTCATCCCAGTTTCAAAGATCAACTTTTTGGGCAGGTCGGCGGACTTTTTGTTAGGCGGCGGTGCTCAAAGTATTCCGAATAGACCGCTCTGAAAGACTTGCACACGGCTTCATTTTCCCATCTCCGGGGGATCTTTTACCTTGCGCAACAATTCCGCGAGCTTAGATTGCGGCACTTAGAAATTTGCGCGCATAATCAACTGTCTCAAGCGCCGCGAATATCATGAGCAAAACTTCCCGCCTAAATGGGATACTACATGGCGATCTTCTCAGGATGATTCGTATGCGACACAATGTTCATACCGGCTTGGCCACCTTCGTGCTCCAGAAAAGTTAAAACTGAGAAAAATACGAGGAAAAAGGGAACAAAGAACACGTGAAACACTACGGGTGCAGACCGCTAACTATTTATTCATGAAAAGTGCAACACAGGTTATATCAAACGAAACCCAATTACGTGACTGCTTCATCCCTCGCACATGTAAAGATTAATTACCTGTGAGAATACAGCTGACTATTCATGTAATACTGGTAGATACTGAAGAATAACCTAAACAACTGTCGCCATTGTCTGGAAGACGTTGAAGTCAGAAGCGTTAGCGGCGCGATTACCGGACGTGCTACGTCCGCCACTATGGACGAGGGTGGCGCTTGTGACCAATCTCAAAGTTCGCTTACACGCGAGACATAAACACCCACGAAAGTACCTGATTGGACAACCGCCGCCGTAGAAAAGTTGATAGAGCACCGGACGCGATATTCAGAGGTCGTGGTTTCACTCCCAGCAGTGGCATGGTTGCCGCCGCCGCAGAAAAGTTGATAGAGCACCGGACGCGATATTCAGAGGTCGTGGTTTCACTCCCAGCAGTGGCATGGTTGTTTTTCAAATAAAAAAACAAATAAACTTTCCCCTATGCACCTTGGACCTTGTGTCGGTGACTGTTGCCTTCACACACACACACACACACACACACACACACACACACACACACACACACACACACACACACACACACACACACACACACACGCACACACACACACACACACACACACACACACACACACACACACACACACACACACACACACACACACACACACACACACACACACACACACGCACACACGCGCGCGCGCGCACGCACGCATGCACACACACACACACCCACGCACATGCAGACACACACACACACACAGACACACACGCTCACGCTCACACACACGCACACAGACACACACACACACGCACGCACGCACGCGCACACACGCACACACACGCAAGCACACACGCACGCACACGCATATATATATATATATATATATATATATATATATATATATATATATATATATATATATATATATATATATATATATATATATATATATTCCTCCAGCGTTCGACTCGTTTCGGTGCCGCTCATCACTTGTCTCAAGAAGCAGTTTTTCACCCTTAATATTCTGAGCAGAAATCAAGGTATCCTGTTAAGATTGAATGCGAAAATGTAGGAGCTGTGTCATGAGCAATGCGACACGCTGTTGGGTTGGACATTGCAGAAACGGAAATCCTGGACAAAGGGCGGTAATCGTAAACGACACAGGCGCTAACAACTGAAGTTCAGCCGAAGGCACACACGCAATACGTAAGCTTGGCTATCAGCTATAGTCTCAGCTATTTCATTCCAGGGATGCACAGAGCTTCGCAAAATATGTTATAGAACGAGGATTTGCCCCATACTTGCTCCAAATTTCAAGCGATTCCATATTGTTTTCCTAAGATGCACTTGACAACAGAAACGCAGTTAAGAGCGATATATTTGCAAGTGACAAAATGTCTTCTCGAATGAGTCGCAACCCGCCTACCAAGCACATTAGTTTTAAAACTATTGTTTACTGCTTCCTTTAGTGGGCATAAAAAAGGTCCCCAGTTGCGATACGACAAAATACTATCTGCTAGGTGTAGCGTACTGCCTAAAAAATGTTGCATTTTCGCAGTGCTGAAAGCGGTTTGTTCAGCACCTGAAAGTTTTATTTCGTTTTAGCATTTGCTCCTCGCCACACCTTCCGAATTACACATCAAAAATGTTTTCCAATCGCTCCACCAGGAAGCACTCTGTAAACACAGATTGACAACGACGAAAATTCATATCCGCTGAATGTAATTCTTCGCGTTAAGTGCTAAGCGCTGTACAAACAACTTTCGCTCGTGCTGTAACGTCTATGGTTGACAAAGGGAAAACGATAATGGTACCGTATCCAAAATTCACCGAGCCATCATTACGATCGCAAACAACACCATCATGACCACCGACCTTACTACACCCACTGCAGGACAGACACCTGAAATACTTCTCCAAGTAACGTGGTCTTGTGCCAGCGGCGGCCGCCTTATTCTCGTACACTTTCTAATCACATCTACAATGTAACTTTATGCCGCCATGTGCTAACAATCTGTTGGTATCTAGTTCGTTACAGTTAAAGACCGTCACTCAACTTGTCTTCGCCGTACATGACCTACCCATTCCCGTTTCTTCCTCTTGATTTCGGTTAAGGTGTCACTAAATCGAGTTTCATCAATGATACACTCTTCTCTGCTGCTGTCTCAAAATTACGACTATAATTTTTCTTTCCATCGCTCGGTGCTTTGTCCTGTATTTAGGTTGAACCCTCTTCGTTAGCCTCCACGTTTCTGCACCGTAGGTGACTACCAGTCAGGGACAGCTGTTGTGCCCGCACCATTTTAGAGGTCCTTCCAAACTGCATGACTGTAGACAGCTCCCTTGTCCACAGTGCTTGCTCGCTGGTACAAAATTTCCATATGTCTCAGTGCTACATTCCCATCTGGGGGACACAGTTTTTGAGCCGAAATTTAACAGCGCAGATACAGGCTGCTACACAACATATAACCAACGACAACACCCCCATTCTGTAAAAATCGGTATGCATTTCGGGCCGCTCAATCACCGCATAGTTCTCATAGTAGTTTCGGAATTAAACTAGTGCTTTCCATTACGACAGCATACAATGGCTTTTTGTTGTGTATACTTTGAGAAAGAAAAGGCTTGGGAATATTTTAGACCGCCTGGGGTTTTCACCGTGCACTGACATCGCACAGCCCAAGAGCGTTTTTATATTTCGCGTCCATCGAATATCGACCCCAGGGCCACGCATTGTACGCGCGACCTCGGAATCAGCAGCCGAACACTAAACCCACTAAGCCACGTTAAGCTACCGTGCCTAGTAGTTTAAAAGCGGGAAATCAGCATTTACTAAAAGCAGAGTCCTTCAATGCTTTTTCTGGTCACAAAACGCCTTCGTAACGTTGTGGCAGAGGTTCACATTGCGCCCGCTCCTGCCGCGCCGCTGCTCCACTGGGCACTGGAGGGCATCGTTCGGCGAGCTCAGCACTGTCGCCACCGGTCAGAAAGCGTCACCGCTGGTAATTTCAGTGCGAATTTCGATGTCTGCTGTTGTGTTGTGCGTTGACATTATGTTACTCGTGTGCGTGGCACCTTGCCAAACACTTGTTGCCTATTAGGGCGCCGTTCCGGCTAGAAAGGCGACGCAGAGTAGGTGTCGTTGTTTCGCTTCTGTGCTGAAAAGGAGCTGACGGAAAAATGGAAGCGTGCAATAGCCCGGCAAGAAACTGGCGACTTCACTTTCGATGCTATATATGCGCGTGTCTGCAAAATGCACTTTTGTACTGCGGACATCTTTAGTGTCCTGGAAATCGGTGTGAACGGCGACGATGTATCGTTGCAGTTGGGGGGGGGGGCGCTCCACTCTGACGCTCACCCAAGAATTTTTGAAGGCCTTCCAGGCAATTTGACAAAGTTTAAACCACGTAGGCGGTCTCCAGTAGCTTCGAACAGGTGAAACGACTTCCTGACTTATCGTGGTCTAGCCTGCCGACTCAAGATGCCGCCGAAGCGGGCTCGTCTGCGACTGATCCTGCACCCGCTGGTGACGGTATTGACGGTAAGCATTGCCTGTAGCCTTATTTTTTTTTGCTTATGTTCTCAGCAATCCGGAAATGAGCGCTGCGCGTTAACTATCGAAGGAGTCTCCTGCTTTTTACTAGGTTGCGTTTCTATTGGGTCATTGAAAAAATAATAGGTGTAATATGTACTCTTTAAAAGTGCGACCTGTAAGATTTCAGTTCAGCTAGGGAAATGTATCTTCTTTCGATGTAAAATTACATCTTTTTATTGCTAACTGCGTTTGTCATTGACCATACCAGTGAATTTCAGCAGAGCATACATGCGTTCTGCTAAATAATTTATGGTGCAGACTGAGGCACTTGTCTGTATCCACCTGTCCACATCCGGTTAGTCTCCGTTTTATCCTTTGCACTACGTACTTTAGAACGCATAAACAATGTTTTTGTAGTTAAAGAAAATAGTGAATTCTTGGCGACATAATGGCAAACTTTATGATTGCTGACAATTTTTGTGCGTACTGCAGTTTTCTAATAGACTGCGAGCCGAAAACGGCTTTTGTGCATGCGCAGGCATGTGTTACAACCATGCTTGCAAAACCCTCAATGTAGCTGACAGACCTGAGACATAAAAGACTCCTTTTTGCAGTCAGGTCTATGATGCACAGGTGAAACTTATGTGCTACATCTGCTTCAAAGAGTGCACTGAAGCATTCTGGAGTTTAAAAGGCATGTTTGTCTGTCACTTATCTGGATACCTTTTCGTGATTGCATGGTGTATTGCACTGGGAAAATTTTTTAGGTGTCTGAGTTCTAAGCGAAGCTTTGAATGCTAAATAATTTAGCAGCCTTTCTTTGTAAGTTTGATAAATTTCTACTTTGAATTTGGTGTCAGCTACCTGCTTAATATAGGGGCTTGTAAACGGCCCATATCGTGGTATACGCATGCCTTTGACCTCTCTGCTTGATTTTTTGAGTGCATTGCCATTTTGCACGTATATACATTTGATAGGATGAACGTGAATGCAAAACGCACTGCAAACTTTCCCCACCAGGTATAATAAGGCAATGCTTTATGAATGCCTACTGTAGAAAATTAAATCAACTGCTGCCTATACTTTCCTTCATAAAAATGAGTTTCCGCCTTTGCCCAACCCACGCGCTATCTACTCCTAAATGACGAACTTAAAGGCAGACCTCGGATTTTTTGCTAGCTTGTTCACTCTGGTAAAAAAGGAACTGCAAGAAGTTCCCGAGAGAGAACAACGAGGTCTGAGTTTCTTATCAGATTTGATGCTCTGCATGTGCCTTACTCAAGCAGCCTTGTATAAAAACATTTGTCCATGCATGTGTACTCCTATTCGACGAGATCAGTGTGTGAAAGAGTCTCCTTGTTAGAGAATCTGACATGAAAGACTTGGGAAAGTGAACTTTGGGGCATACACCACGCCAGGGGAATAAGAAAAAGATGCTGACCATGCGTTGGTGTTTCTGTTTCGACCTTGGTGGATGTCCCAAACAGTTGGAACATTCTGTGCATCTAGTGCTGCTCCTGGCTCTGTCATGGCAAAACTACTTCTGGAGTGCATTTTACACCTGTAGAACTCTGGTGCCATTGTTGATGCAGTGACGTGACAACTGAACAAGCAACCGAGCCACCTTGAGGTTCCTGTGTAATCAAAATAATTTCACTAGCATGGCAACTCGTTTACATTAATGCAAAGCCGAATTACTCAAAATAATTATGTGCTTCTTGTACTCAGAATTATTGGAATGGAGCACCCGTCAACATAATTTGAGCACCCTTAAGACTCATAAAATGATGTGTATACTGTATGATTGATCCGTCACACATAATAAAGTGCATCAGAAATATTTTCCAGAGAATTGGAAAGTTTCTATTAAGAGAAACGTATTATTTATGTCGTATCGATATGCACCCCCAGAATGTTTTTGGCCAGGGACTCTTTTCTCATTTCATAGCTACCGCAAGGACGAGAAGTATTCGTTATTATTATGAGGCACTCTTAGAGTATGAGAAGCAACAGGCTAGACTCCGTGAGGTTCTAGAGCTCACAAAAGCATATATACACCCATATGCATTCCAGAAAATGAGTGTGAACTTAAGGTTCAGGTGAGAAATTCTTTATTAACATTTTTGTGTTCAAAATATAGAATTACTGTTTGTCTCTGAACAATGATGGGCATGTAATCTGGACGAGATTTTCTTTCCAGCTGCTCAATGCGTCCTCTGCCACAGCTATAAAATTTTACAGCAAGAATGACCCCCGCAAGAAGCTATGTTGTTCACAGCGGCTTCAGATTTCACTAGGAGAATGAACAGCATTTTTTACACTGAATTCTCGAAAGCCAGAGCACGTTCAGTACAATGAAGCTGAATACACTGCTGTAAGATAAACGTATGCCAATATTTCGGGGGAATGGTTGTCTTGCTATATATTTAGCTTACAAATGTTTATCTTCCAGATTTAAAAACAGAATGTTACGTGGCTTGATTGCAGCTGCAAGTACTTAGAAGAGCTTTCATAACATAAGCAGGTGTGTTTTTTCAGCAAGCCGACACGTTTGGCTCATCTAATAACTCTTATCAGCACTCTTCGACTTGTTGAGGGCCTCCTGTCATTCGGGTTTCGCTATGTATTGGTGCGAAAGTTTGGTCAAAATCAGTTGGAAGTAATTATGATAGTTACCTCACTTTTGTTTTGAGCAATATCAGTACTACTAAAAAATTTCTATTCCAGAGATTCTTTGGTATAGTGAGGATTGTTGCTGGTGACGGAAGGCAGCAAACAGTGCAGCAGTTTTTGTTCATTTATTGAATGCTTTTAGTTAACAACTTAGTCCAGCCACGAAAGCGAGCATCAGTCAGTGGAGATAGACGGCAATTGTTTCTCAAGCTCCAGGACCTCTTAAACAAAGAGAGCTCTACTGCAAACCATGTGAGCAGTGTTATATATAAAGACTTCACATTCACATTGAACATGCCGTTTTTGTGATCACATCACACTGTTCAGCACAATTATTTTGTAGCCCTGTTGTAGATGTAGAAATCAGCAGGAAACTCGCGTTCTTATAAAAACACTAATCAGAATTTTCGCTTTGTCGAGTTTGTATTTGCACTCCTTGTAGAATAGGTTTTTTTTGCTCCTTGCTACGAATGAACTATAATACATCCTCAAGCTATGAGACTGAGTGCAGTCAAATTGCGCCATGCAGTCCTGTAGCTAACTAGATGGTAGCTGTAGCTAACACTATTAAAGTGCACTGGCTATATAGCTTTGCTCGTAACAGCGCGCACCGAAAAAATTGCCAATCGCAGGAGAAACCAGACTGCCCGACCAACAGTTAACCCCAATTCTAGAGAGATGAGACATGTGAGACTCTTGTTTTCCAGAACAATTTCTCCGGAGGTCGGAAGATTAATACATACCTTTTCTTTGCATCTTCATATTTATCTGAATTTACATACATAAAATGAAACTTATAACACTGAATTCACAAGGAATGAGAAACTGCGTTAATGGCTGACTGGCAAATATGCAACTGTGCTCGAAGTAGAATAAATATAATTGAAATGTATAGTATCGGGGTCAAGAGATCTCACTGGAATATGCTACACAAGTGGTCAGAATGCTATTATAAAGAAACACAACGCAATATGAACTCTACAGAAGAGAACCAGCACGCATGAGTGCACTGAGTTTTCTTAAGGCGCCGTCTTTCTCGGCAGATTAGCTGCGAAATATAGAATAATTTGGAGTAGCTACCTCTTATTCACTGTTCAAACAATCTCTGTTACCACTGTGACTCGGTAGAATACCAAATAACCTGAATTCTGCGCGGCAGCTGCAGTTTTCTCTTTGAAACGAAGTCCGTGAACGAAAGATTTGCCATGTGTCTCATCCTTCGCGCGGCTTGCTGACAATGTCATGTTTTTCAGTCAGCATCCGACTGTTCATGGGTTCTCGTGTAGCAAACTTGTGAAACTGCGCTTATCAATATTGTGGCCAAGGCGTACTGTGTGTCGCTGTGCTTAAATGCCTGAAGGTAAGGTATACCCCGTTAATGGCCGCTGTACGATCATTTTTCATCCACATACGGAGGAGTCCTTGCGAACATGCGCAGGGACGGAACAATGGGGAGCATGAACGCATCCGCCCACAGGACGCACCAAGGTTTTCAGCTTCAACTCTCTCTCGGGGTCGCATCACAGCTTATGGCTGCTGTCCCGTCACGTGCCAAGTCAGGCCACCTCAATATTACATGTGCAAGATGGCCGCCCTCGAAGCGGATTGAGAGACGAGGAATATGTGCTTGGTAGCTTTGCCGAGAAACATTTATTATTGGCCACTTGCAAATATGATTGTTGACAGCGATTGCGAGCTGCGCTGTATGCAACAGCGGTGAGCGACAGTCCCCCCAAGTTGTTTTGTCGCCGTCTACATCGAGTGGGCTCAGCTTCCTTCAAGCCTACGCTGTCTACGCAAAACGTTACAGCGCCGGTGTCACAGAGTGTTCAATTGGAGCCGTTTGTGACAGCTTCAAGTGTTCTTTACTCGCGCGAGGACCTTCGCTAACAGCAGTGAGAAACAACTCCCCAGGGGGAAATTCGTGTCTACAGCAAGCTTCACAGCGCAGTGACAAACAAGTGTGACTGTAGTGATTGCGGTCGGAACGAGAGCTTTTGCGTGAGTCAGTGATTTCGCTTGAACGTATTATTTCGTTTGAAAAGTTCAATAAGCACGCCTTTTTTCGTTATGTTCAAATGAAATTCGAGCTGTACAGCAGGTCACGGTTCTTGAGCATCCGTATGTACTGTATTTGAGAAATGCCATCAGTGCGACGCTACTGCTCTAGTGCTAGTCAACAGGTCAACATCTGGTCGCATTCGTTGCAGCGGTTGCAGCGATCGCGAGAGCAAGTCTTTTTTCCTGCGGCTTAGCCATCACTGATATTCATGGTGGCACGGGTGTGCTGTGTTAGAGAAACGCTGTGAGTGCGACATGGCCATTCCGAAAGCGGTGTTTTGTGTATGCGAAACGACCTCAGTTGCGCGGCCGTTGAGCAGTCTACTGCCGCGACTACCGAAGAGTCGAAACCATTATGTGGCATTGAGGTTCATAAATTGCATTTTACGACTGAGTGGCCGGATTAGCATGGTGTGCCGGCGGTACTCTGTAATCTATGTTAAAACATAGGTGTTCTTCATTGCAGCCGTGGCTTGTAGAGCGCCTCTTTTATTTCCTGCCGATTATAGGGCATATATCTGGAATAAACATTTGCATCAAAAATTGAATGAGTCCTACTTCCCCTGCATGTGATCATGGGCTGATCCAAAGCAGTAGTGTTAAGCTTGGGTTATGACATGTTATCACGAGATGAGAAACATTTAATTACGAACAAAAACCATTACCCAAGCTTATTCACAGGCGCTTCACAATGCACAAATCTCTAAAATGTGCATTCGACACAACTCTTTTCCAAGAGCATTTCATTTGATATGATGCCTAAACAAAGACCAGAACAGATGCTTACGCTTCTCAAAGCAAACAACCAATAAGCAATTGTGTCTTATTAATACGAACACTTTGTTTACGGATCAGAACTGTATATAGAAAGGGTTTTCCGTAATAGTGTGCTGTGATTAAAAACAAAAATATTTTCAGTCAACTGCTGTGATTCAAATTCATTTTTGCCTAGCAGCATGGAGTGGAGTTGGATTTTACACAAATGTTAGCAAATTTAAGTGCATCATTGTAGTTGCCAGGGCCGTTGGTAAAACGCAGCGATCTTTAGTGCTCTATGAGCCATGACAGGCGGGATATAAATTGCAGCTTTTCAATCAGCGTCTGATCACATATTTGTTTTTTCTTGCACTACACTTCTGTCGGCGAGCTTCTCAACAACTCGGCTTTTTTGGTGTCGAACAGTTTCTAACTTGTGCTTCCTTGGTAAGCTGCACCAGCTTGAGTGAACCATTCTCGAAGCCTTTAGAAGTATATGTAATCCGTGAACATGCACGCATGCGTCTCTTGCGTTAATTTTCTTGCGACTGCCTGCAATAAACATTATTTGCCTGCTGGGTGAAGGCGACTTGGGTGAATGTAGGTGCTTGTTTTCCCCTTCCACAATTAATGCTCAGCTATAGGTTTCTTGGGAACTAATCCATTCACAATAGTCGCATGGTCGCGACAGAGCCATTTTTGTGCATATTGCCAAACCAGGTTAAAAAGGTTTATTTTGATTTTTTGAAAATGTGTCATGCACTATAGCACTGTGGATGCTTTGCAGTGCTGACGTTTGGCCATTAAATTTAATCTTAAATTTAATAAATTTAAATTAAATTAAATTATATTATATTATATATATTATTATATTATATTATTATAATATATTATTAAATTATATTAAATAATAAATTTAATATTTAATTTAATATTAAATTTGAACCCATTTTCTTACTGCGTGGATCACATATGCAGCTTCTCTGCTTTGCGCCTGTGCTAAGTTCTCCTGCCCAGTCTGCTTAGACTCGAATAATTTTTTCTTCTTGCCGCGTGCTCCGTTTAAAAAACATTAACTTACTATTGCAAGTCGACATATGTAAGATTATAACAAAAAAGGCAAGCGAGCAGCTTACTTTGTGCAGTAAACAAAGTGCGCCAGGAGATGACGCATCGAGCTTTTCAGTGCTAATGATTTCGAGACCAGAAAGAGAAGTGCTTTGTCAATAAGAAAGTGCGAGCACAGAGAGTCGGCACTCCTGGTAGTTCAAGGCTTAACAAAAACTGCACTCTATGCTACAAGTAGTGTGATGAAAATTCCAGGGTACAAAAACTATATAATTCTGGTTGTATTTGTCACCAAACACTTCTGACAGTCCTTGCGCTGTGCTATAGTATCTGGCTACTACGGTTCAGATGGTCGCTTTGCAGTCCATACCACTCGACAAAAATATGTGAGTACCAATATGCTTTGTGCACTTAAGCAGTGTCTATTGTCCCCGACAGCAAGTTTTCATGTTTACAAGGCATGCATGCCTTGAAAACGTTTCGTTCCCTGAAAAACTGATCATAATTGAAGTCGCCATAGTACTAGGTGGATGTTAACGACGCATGGCTGGATAAAGCAAAATGCGGTAAATGTTTTAGTTGAGATAATATCACAAGCAAAAATAATTGTACCGAACCCATCACTAGCATGCGTTCGTAATCGTGAAAACACTATGTACTCTCACGCTGCTAGAGAGTTGTCGTCCTTTAAATTGTTCCTTCAAGAACGGCACGCTTTTTGCAAAGCATTGCTGTAATAGGCAATTTGCTATTCTTCGTGACATGCACTTGCTGCTTGGTCTCTTTGAGAAACCGTACGGTAAAGTCTCCTAAAAGAATAATGCTTTGCATCCTACTGTTCTGAGCTGGATTGAAGTGATCCTAGCCGGCCCTCGGCAGTTGTCCCACGCTCTCACTCATCCTGCCTTTCTGCTTTTTTTGAATTTCAGGCAACCCCAAAGGATATACTCGCGCCTTTTCTTTTTCTTACATTAATTAATGACTTTGCTTTGAGTGTTTCATTTAACCAGTCTTCATTTATTTTTTTTCTGTGGTCTGTAATCCTACTATCACTGCCATCCAACTATCACGGAGGCGGCCAGTGCAAGTGGCCGCCGCCCAGCCGCGCCTGACAAAGGCATGTTGGACCTTGTTACAACTCTGCGGGGGGCATGTTGTTTGACCCCTCGTTAGCCCCACGAAAAGAAAAAAGTTGTCTCGGGAAAAATACTTGTGGAACCTTTCCCCCGTAAGCTCCGTATGTGTCGGACGGCGACACACGACACACGATGGACAAGACGACGAAAGGAAGCGGGAAAAAGCGCTTTCCCGAAACTACCATGAATGACGGCTTCACACGAAGAAGCAGCGGACCTCAGTATCCTCCTCACCCATTTCCACGGGGCTCAGCGTGCTTGTGCCTCGATGCTTGCCATCTGTGAGTAGTGTGGTGAAAAAGGCGGAGCCTCAGTCTATTTAACGAGCGTCCTGAGTAAGACGATGGCTCTGGGCCTTATTGACAACACTCATCCAGTAGCTTGACGCAATGAGCTTTAATTCTTGACTGTTTGCTCTTTCTGTTTGCTTATAAATTATGTAATAAAGTTTCTTGAGAAGTGGCTGTAAACCCTTTTGTTTTTCGTTTTCCCAAATTTCAACTTCCATATTTCTTTAACCCGAAGGCACAGACACGCCAGCGAATGAATCCCGGGTTTGAGTGAACCCCTGCGCTACGACCACAGTTGACCAGTGGCGAGATTGGAACCTGCAAGTGGCAACAACGATCAGCCAGCGAGAGAGCAGATCTCTCGGGACCTGATCACCTATGTGGGTGTGGGCTTGGCTTTCCTCTGATGTTGACCAGATTCTAAAAGATGGTTAAAATTTAGAAGTTTGCGGATACCTGTGCTTAAATCCTAAAGGTTTGGTATTTTTGCATAGTTGTTTTGGAAATAGCCCAGACTCAGGACTATCATGAACCTACAGCAGATGAACAATTCGCCCCTGTTGCTGTTGTGTGAGGAATTGGGGATTGATAGAAAGGGTTTGGCATGAAAACCCGTCATTATTCAGGAAATCACTGATTTTGGGGCAGATGATGAGGAGCCAGTGAGGCGTGGAGACTCACAGGACAAAAAAAGGAAGGGCTGCTCAGACAGCAGCAAAGGCGTAAGCGTGAAAGTGAGAATGAAGCAAAAAAACGAGGGGGAGTTAGAACTCCTTAAGTTAGAAGTGGAGTTGACCAATTCGACCAAAGTCGAGCAATTGTCCCCAGCAAGTGGTACCTCTTCTCAACAAAGAGGCAGAGTTCAAGATGTCTAGGCGCATGCAGCCATATGTGGTGTCAGGGGATATCGGTATCTATCTAGAAAGTTTTGAACGTACATGCGAGAAACTATCCTGCAGTCGAGACACTTGGTCTCAGAGGCTACTGACGGTTGTGTCCTGCAAGGCAGCGGAGGTTGTCGTGCGGCTCAGCAAGGAGGACGCAGACAACTACGAGAAGGTCAAGGCTTGCCTTATACGAAAATATAGACTTAGCGCCGAGGCGTTTAGACAGCGATTTCGGGGAGATAAGAATCGAGGGACGAGGCTATCCCGATTTTTTGTACAAGTCTCAAGTGAACTTGATCGAATGGTTAAAGAGCACAGAGTCGTATATTGAATGGGACGCAGTAGTGGAGAGGATTTTGTTGGAGCAGTTTTACAACTGCCTCGTTGAGGAGAAAACAAATGTGCTACAGGACCGGGACAACATCAGGTCTGCGAGAAAAGCGGCCAAATTCATTGAGGAGTAGGCTTCGCGCTGGCAGTTCAGCAAGAACACTACAGTTGATTGGACCCGTAAGGTCGATACAAGTGGGAATTATCATCACGAGAGGCACTTTGGGAGATGTACAGTCGATAAAGACGAAAGGTTTCTTCCGATAGAAATCAAAGAAATGAAGACAGTGAGAACGGTGCAAAAGTGGTCAAAGCGCAGAAAGAAAAAGTAGCGTTTAAGGCTAGGAGGCCGCTCACTTACTACAGATGCAATGAGCCGGGAAAAAAATAGCAGTGAGCAGCCAATAAGAAAAGCTGGCCTTCTCGTATGTCAGTAACTGCGATGAAAACATGAAGCTGTTAGAACTTTACGTGCATGACTAGGTAATTAACGGGAAGCAATGCAAGGTGCTGCGCGACTCAGCCGCAACGATCGATGTTGTCCATCCGTCGTATGTGTCGCCGTCCGATTACACAGGCGAATATACATGGTTCCGACAGGTAGTGGAGGAACAAAGCATGCGCTTGCCTATAGCGACAGTGGTAATTTAGGGCCCTTTCAGTACGCTTGCGACCGAAGCCGCAGTGTCAGCAAAGCTACCGAAATGCTATCCGTATTTGTTCTCCAACAAATCGAATATGTTATTGCCAGAAAAGGGGATCCTTTTTGGAGACAGAGTTCTGCAGGCCTTGACCCGTTTGAAGGTTCGAGAACTTGCAACACAGCTTAATCCTGGGAATTCCAAAGCGGCGAAAACATCCGTTGAACTTGGGGCAGAGATGAATGAATAAGGTTCAGAAAATCGCGGTAACGAGGCACCCGAGACAGGAAAGCCTAGCAGTAAGCATCACGAACCGCGGAACGAGGAAATTCTAGAGAGTGGTTATTTGCCGCCAGTGTCAAGCAGTTTCACGACGCTGCTGAGTGCGAACCAAGAAGAGCTAGGTATAGAACAAGCAAATGACCCGACGATACAGGAGATCAGAAATACCCACAGAAAAAGTAAGGGAAAAAAAGAATATTGCTTTCCAGATGCGAGGCGGTGTGCTTTATCGCTTATACAAGGATAAGAGTGGAGTGGAGTGAGACCAATTAGTCGTTCCCCAGAAGTACTGACAAGACTTACTGCGACTTTCGCATGGCAACTCGTGGTCACGCCACCTGGAAATCAAGAAAAAAAAGTAAGGCTATTAAAAGAATACTATTGGCCTGGATGTTTTAAGGACATGGAGCGTTTTGTAAGGTCGTGCGACGCATGTCATCGGGTCGGAAAGACGTGAAGTAAGTGGAAAGCGCCGATGGTTTTAGTACCGATTATTACTGAGCAGTTTCATCGGTTTGGTGATAGATGTAGTTGGGCCGCACCCCGTAAGACTCGTCGTCTGGCGGGGAAGGAAGCTGTTACAACTCTGCTGGCGGCACGTTGTTTGACCCCTCGTTAACCCCACGAAAAGAAAAAAGGATGTCTCGAAGAAACTACGTGTGGAATCTTTCCTGCGCACGCTCCGCTTGTGTCGGACCGCGAGACGCGACCCATGACGGAAAAGACTACGAATGGAGGCGGGCAAAAGCGCATTCCTAAAACCACCGTGACTGACTGCTACAGACGAAGGAGCAGCGGACCTCTGTATTCTCCTCGCAAATTCCCATGGGGCTCAGCGTGCTTGAGCGGCGACTCTTGCCATCTGTGAATCGTGTGGTGAAAAAGGCGGAGCCTCCGTGTATTTAACGAGCGTCCTTAGTACGAACGATGGCTCTGGCCCTTCGCGACAAGACTCATCCAGTCGCTCAACGCAATGAACTTTAATTCTTCACTGTTTGTTCTTTCCGTTTTCTTCTAAAATATGTAATCTAGTTTCTTGAAAACTGCCAGTAAAACCGTTTGTTTTTCGTTTTCCCAAGCTGCATGTTCCATCTTTCTTCAGCCCGAAGGATCGGACACGCTACCCAACGGAGCCCGGGTTCGAGTGAACCCTTGCGCCACGACAGCCTGTAAGTCGTGGCTGCTAAGCAGGTCGCCTTTTAACAATCGCGGGTTGGGTCGGGGATTGGGGGAATAGCCGGGTTGGAGGGGCAGGCCCACACCATGTGACACGTGTCCGACGACACTGCTCTACTGCGCGGGCAGCTGCTGCTTAAGGAGGGTTCAAAATGTTTTAGGGCTGCCGGGCAGAATGATGTATTGGTCAGAAGGTGCAGAAGGAGCTGTTCTTCACCTTCCGCGCCCGCAGTGCAATAACACGCAGAAGAGGTAGCGGTTACTCTCGCGGCCTGACATTCCGATTCAATATACAAAAAAGACACCCGCGAGGGTCCTGTCGGAACAGCGAAGAAGTCTGGAGTCCCTTACAAGGCAAAATAATATCCCTAAACTGCCTTCGGGATACGGACCACACACACCGTTACCTTATATGGGCCATGCTCATCAGGGGTTGGGAGGAAACGAGGCAGCAGACGCAGCCACCTGCGAGCTCTGCCACCGGGCTGTTTTCTCCTTCCCACCCGATTAGGACGACGCCGGCTGCAGCATCGAAAGTTTAATCGAAGGAAGCCCTCCTTCGCTGCCGCCTTCGGCTAGGGTCTCGCCGGAAATAAAACACACCCCTTCTGCTACCTAGCATTGACAATGTTCTCCGCCACCCACCGCAAAAACTTGCTCACAGTCGGTTGGGCTACGCCGACGCTTGCTTCGTTTGTCACAATGGTTTCAAGCACCGGAGGCAAAGATGCCCAGCGCGCTCAGCACCTGAATTCACGAGCACACCTCCCTGTTCATCGACGACTTCACCGCGCAGCCACTGTGCACAATGGGTGGAACCAACTAGTCAAGCACGTCAAAATAGTCTAAATGCACCATCATACGCCGTTTCTCGCTCAGCCGCCATTTTCACACTCAAACGCTTCGTGACTATTTTGAACGCCCTGAAAATATTAACTCATCGCAATAACTAGGTGAGCAACGTCAAAGAGAGAGATAAAGAGACGAACGGAAAGGCAGGCAGGCAAACTAGGCGACGTCCGGTATGCTACCCTGCACGTGGGCAGTGCTACGGATGGAAGGGTAGAAGAGAGAGCGAGCAAAGGGAGATCACTTACCCACATGTCCGTTGGCCAGTACCTAATGAGTACACAGGGCATACACTGATAGATCACAACCTTGGACTCAGGTGTGCGCCTTAAAATTGAGCGCATGACAAAACAATTGACCTTATCGACACCGGCCATTAAACAGCTGGCACTTTGCCTACTCTATGCCGCGTATAATGACCGCACTTATGGACATACACATGGTTCGGTTTCAAGTAAAAGTTCAACCTATGCCGCGGTCATTCCTGCGAGACAGACAAGTATTAAGCAGCGCACAACCCCCACCAGGTCAGAATTGGCCGCTCGTCGAGCGGCATGTGCAGTACATCGGTGCACAAACTCCCCACAAATGAGCTCAATTCTTTGACTCAAAAGCCGCCCTACAATGTCTTAATTCTGCTTTACGCCACGGCTGTCACTACCAACTCGTAGCTGAATTAGGACATCTTCAACACCAGGCGCAGGAAGCGGGTCAAGACACCGTCTTCTAGTGGATACCGGGACACCGTGGCATTGTCGAAAACGACGCAGCTGACACTGCAGCTCGATCAGCTAACGACAGTACCAACATTGTCCAGATATCTTTGACAAGAGCCGACGCAGCAAGGCATCAGCGAATGCTTGGCCGAAATACGCTTTTAGCGTCATGGTCTTCTTTTGGAATCTCCGCATACCGTCTGATCGCCTAGACACTTTACTTCAACCCAGTCCTCCGTCTCCTCTCTCCCACTGCCATGCTATGCTGTTGTGTCGCCTGTGGCTGCGAGTGACGTTCACAAATGCCTACTTTAACTTAATCCCAATAGCAGACTCTGCGGCATGTGAGATCTGTGGGTGCAACGAGACCGTAGAAAAACGTTCTTTGTCACTGCCATCGGCTTCGTGTGTGCGCGCCTTCCTAGCTGTAACACTCCGCACCCCGCCATTTAGATCCTCGGCCCCTTACTGAAGCCAAGATTTTGGGTCCTCAGAGTAAGCCTTCAGCACAGAGGACAGCTTTGAAGGCCCTTTTCAAGTTCTTAAATGACTCAGGTGCAGCGTCAAGCTCTACAATAAAATCCTTTCTTCATGAATCCGCCGCTCGAGTCCAAGCCGACCGCAGCGGCCCCGTATCAAAACAGGCAGAACGCAGAAGGCTCCCGCTGCTGTGGGATCTCAGTGCATGTTACAGATCAAAAGGCAGTAGAAATTATTGCGGCGACCTCCACTGCTGCACCTCTTTCTGAAAGTGACACAAGTGCAAGAAGGTGGATTCCTTCTTTCACTCCCTCCGTTATCCCATCCTTTACGGCGCGGTGCGCGTGTCCGCCAAGATATTTGAGACTACTACTTCATTTGTTTATAATAATAACAATAACTGGTTTTAGAGGAAAGGAAATGGCGCAGTATCTGTATCTTACATCGTTGGACACCTGAACCGCGCCGTTAGGGAAGGGATAAAGGATGTAGTGTAAGAGTTACCCGCCGCGGTTACTCAGTGGTTAGGCGCTCGGCTAATGGTCCGGAGTTCCCGGGTTCGAACCCGACCACGGCGGCTGCGTTTTTATGCAGTAAAAACGCTAAGGCGCCCGTGTGCTGTGCGATCTCAGTGCTTGTTAAAGATCCCCAGGTGGTCGAAATTATTCCGGAGCGCTCCACTACGGCACCTCTTTCATCCTTTCATCTATCACTCCCTCCTTTATTCCTTTCCTTACGGCGCAGTTCAGGTGTCCAACGATATCTGAGACAGATACTGCGCCATTTCCTTTAACAAAACAATCATTATTTGGTAGTGAAAGAAGAAAGGAAGAAAGAGGTGCCGTAGTTGAGGACTCCTGAAGAATTTCGACCACCATGGGATCTTAACGTGCACTGACATCGCACAGCACACAGGCGCCTTAGCGTTTCGCCTCTATAAAACCGCAGGCACCGCTGTCGGCTTCCAACCCCGGAACTCCGGATCAGCAGCCGAGCGCCCTAACCACTGAGCCACCACGGCGGGTCACATTTCTTTTGGTCTAAAAACGATTATTATTTTTTTTTCGCGCCGACACCGCCAGGAGATGAGCGCATTTGGTTTCTGGTTGCGGAATAAGCGGATTGAATGACATTGCTTCGCTTTTTTGGCCATACCAAATTTTTTTAGAGAAACTGAAAAAAATAAACACTGCTGAAGATTGTTCACCTTGCAGTCCTCCATCATAAGAACTGAGTGGTTTTAAGTTGATGGTGCACTATTATTTTTGGAACCAATTTCTTAAGGTGCACCAGTGCGCGCGCCTTCAGGCATCGCTTGAAAGGCGCTCGTTTGCAGAGCTGGGTTCATTTAGCGGTACCTGAGGTAAGGCGTAGGATTCTTACCGCAGCTTGGATGATTTAAAAGCTTGTTGGCGTCACAAGCTGACCAAAGCTGCAGAGATAGAAAGTTACGTGTAACTGGAAAAAGTAACGACACCCTTCGAAGAGCACGCATTGTGCAGCGTGTTGCGCCCCTCACATTTAGAATGCAGGAT
Source organism: Amblyomma americanum (assembly GCF_052857255.1). Classification (NCBI taxonomy): domain Eukaryota; kingdom Metazoa; phylum Arthropoda; class Arachnida; order Ixodida; family Ixodidae; genus Amblyomma; species Amblyomma americanum. The sequence continues at coordinate 449,901,999 of NC_135497.1, forward strand.
TACCTCAATCAGCTACAGGCGCGCTATGAACTCCTTCTCGGCCTCAGCTCCCGAACTGCCGCACAAACTTATATTAATGGTAGTCCAGTCGCGGACTTCGCTGTATTTCGCAGCTTTCACTACGGTTCCATAGATGGTCGAGCAACCACCCCGTTTGTCGAACTTCTGAATGGTGAACAGTCAGATAGTGCTGAGGACATCAAGGCTGTCTTTAGTGAACATTTTACACGCCTCTTTACAACATAGAGCACAGGGATACGCGATCTAAATGCAGGTGTTCGTTAATTTTGGTGAGGCATAGCCTGCATACCTGAAGGGAGCCGCGACAGCTTCGCCTGGTTTTCCAGGGCATGAAAGCTTCCTCTGCAGCTGGTCCAGGCAGGCTACCACTTGTATTTTACAAAACTTTCTTCACAGAGATACATGTGCATCTTCTGTCCTTGCTCAATGGCCTTCTTGTCGACGGGTTTCGGCCGGAATTTTTTCGCGAGAGTCATATAGTGCTCCTTCTAAACAGTGGTGGAGTGCCGTCCGACCCAAAAGCATGGAGGCCTATCTCCCTCCTGAACTCTGATTATAAAATACTAGCTGCGATATTAGCGCATCGCACAACGGCTGCTCTTAGTGACATAATAAGCAATGTTCAGACGTGTTGTGTGGCCTCACGCACAATTTTTTCGTCACTAGCTTTAACCCGCGATTTCTTCACTTTTTCAACGCGCACGCAGGTTTCGGGAGCTTTTGTTTCTCTAGATCAATAATAATAATAATAATTGGTTTTGGGGGAGAAAGGAAATGGCGCAGTATGTCTCATATATCGTTGGACACCTGAACCGCGCCGTAAGGGAAGGGTAAAGGAGGGAGTGAAAGAAGAAAGGAAGAGAGAGACCGTAGTGCAGGGCTCCGGAATAATTTCGACCACCTGGGGATCTTTAACGTGCACTGACATCGCACAGCACACGGGCGCCTTAGCGTGTTTCCTCCATAAAAACGCAGCCGCCGCGGTCGGGTTTGAACCCGGGAACTCCGGATCAGTAGTCGAGCGCCCTAACCACTGAGCCACCGTGGCGGGGCTCTCTAGATCAAGAAAAAGCTTTTCACCGCGTTGAGCGTGACCTTTGAACAGTTCTAGACTGTTTTGGCTTCCCAAGGCGTCTGATAGACTTCTTGGGATTGCTGTACACCGAATTTGCAGCAAGCCTCTCATTTAACGATCAGTTAGCCGACCCCAATTCAGTGAGTCGTGGCATATGCCAGGGCTGCCCACTGTCATCAATTCTTTCGTCCTTTGCATTGAACCGATGTTGCAACAAATTCTAATTTTCAAGTCGATGCGGGGCTTTTCTCTCCCATGCTTGGGCGACGTTAAAGTAGCAGGTTATGCTGATGAAAATTCTCTCTTTATTATAAACATTGACAGCTATACAGCATTTGTGAGGCTCTTTCCCACTTATAGATGCTTGTCAGGTGCACTTCTCAATCCTTCTAAAAGCCAGGCGTTACGCTTTGCATCTTTTAATGACCAATTTCGCGATGGTGTCCAATGAGTAGGTGGCGAAAAAGTCCTTGGTGTCACGTTGCTCGCCTCCGGTGAAATAGCCCGAGGCATCTGAAATGGAATAAAACGCAATGCTCATCAGCGTATCTAAGTCGCAAATCCTTCGAAGTACCTTTCTCTGAATGAGCTTACCTTATCAGAAGATGCATAACAGCTTCCTTATTCTACGTCGCAAAAAAGCGCCCTGGTAGTCACGTCCTCCAGAGGCTGGCCACAGCGTGTGGAACTTTCTTCTGGGGTGAACACACAGATAGCGTTCAAGAGATTTTGTCCACCTGCCCACAGACATGGGTTGCTTCAGCATCCCGGATCTTGAAGTTATATGTCTTGGATTGGCTTTAAGGGTCATGTCGGACCTTATCTCAGACAGCGTATCGAGGAAGAGCACTCACCGCATATTTGATGGTAACATCACGTCGCTCCTTTGAGTTATCAAATTGGAAAGGCCCTGCGGCTTAAAAGTCGCCAGCTTTCTTTACATATGTTGTGAGATCCTTACATTTTCTTGCAGGCACTCTTTCTGATTGTGATTTGAAAGAATAGTCCGCGAGTGGAACTTGAGAGTATGTTGCTCTTCGCATCCTGAATGTAGACCAGCGCAGGAAACTGCGGAAAAGGGGGAAACAAAGAAACGTTGCCTCTCACCCCGCTGATGTATCCAATTTTACCTGGATTCGTGAATGGGAAGTGTTACCCACAGCTGACCGCGTTGCGGTGTTGGGCGTGGCACCCTCCGCCTTATGTACACAGTATGGTCGAACTGAAACCCTCAACCATGCCGTTTTTGAATGCCCAGTCAGCCGCAATTTCCTTTTCCTTCCTTTTTACTATTATTTTTAATAAAATCACTACCACCACCACCGCAATTTCTGGCGCTTGATAGCGAGCATGTTCCAGGTGCCCTTGCGGTGGTAGAGTCGCAGTCGCAATTTTTTTGTGGAATTAATAATGTGTGTGGGTGCTTATGTACAGGGGGAAATGAGGCGACTTGCTCTCTTGCTGGGACGTCCGCAGAAAGCAATGTTCCCTTTACTTTACCACCTCATAACTTTGATGCTGAAACACTTGAATGAAGAACTCATCGTGTCGGGTGAGGAGGCCTTCCTCCTCTGCTTATCAACAAGGATTATAGTTAACGATAGAGGTGTGTCCACGCCCATCCTTCCGTATTGAGAAGTTTTGCGAGTGTTGGTCATTTTTTCTGTCCTTGTATCCCACTTAAGTGCATAATGAAGCTGCTTTAAGCCAGCTCTCGTAGAAACCACAAATTGTTCACTGAAATGTCGTTTGCATATATATGATACTGTGCAATGATGAGTCATTGTGATGTCCTTGGTACCCAGGCCACTTGTGTAAAGAGTCTTTAGCACTTTAGATATTTTCTGAAAAATAAAATTCTCTTAAAAAGGATTCTTACCGCTCTTTTCCTACAAATTCAAAACGTAGCGTTCATCAAATAAAAAATTAGCCTCAGTTCTTGTTTCATTTCTGTGTGTGTGAAACTAATTTTTGATTTGAGGAACGCTGCGGATCGAAGCAATTCATTTTACTTGGAAACGAGCGGCAAAAATTCTACGTCCTGCCTGAAGTACCGCTAAAGGAGCTCTGAAACTAATTTTTGATTTCATGAATGCTTCTTTTCGAAGCAATTCATTTTACATAGAAACGAGGTAAAAATCCTACGCCTTGCCTGAAGTACCGCTAAATGAGCTCTGAAACTAATTTTTGATTTGGTGATTGCTTCTGTTCCAAGCAATTCATTTTACATTGAAACGAGTGGTAGCAATCCTAAGCATTGCCTGAAGTACCGCCAAATGAACCCAGCGCTGCAGACGAGCGGCTTTGAAGCCATTCCTGAAGGCGTGCGCACTGGTGCACCTTATGAAAGTGGTTCCGACAAGAATACCGCCTCATCAACCTAAAACAACTCAGTTCTTATGATGGAGGATTGCAAGGTGAGCAATCTTCCGCGGAAGTGTTTATTTTTTTTCAGTTTATCTACAAGACATTCGCTCTGGCCAAAAAAGCAAAGCAATGTCATTCAACCCCGTTGTTCCGTTACACGAACGCGCATGCGCTCATCTCCTGGCGGCGGCGGCGCGAAACGCGCTCGCTCTCTCCGAAAGAAAAAAATAATAATTGGGTTTTACTTTTTAACATCGGTTTCAAGGAAAGGAAATGACGCTGCAACTGTCGCACGTATCTTGTTGGACAACTAGACCCAGCTGTAATGGTTTGGATAGATGAGGGAGTGGAAGAAGAAAGGAAGAACGAGGTGCAGAATAGGAGATCTCCCATAATTTCGACCGCCTATGGATCTTTAACGTGCAATGCAATGAGATCACACAGCACACTGGTGCCTTTTGCGTTTAGAAAATCGGTGGTGTAGTTTGGTTTGGTTTGGTTTATGAGGGTTTAACGTCCCAAAGCGACTCAGGCTACGAGAGACGGCGTAGTGAAGGGCTCCGGAAATTTCGACCACCTGGGGTTCTTTAACAACTGACATCGCACAGTACACGAGAAAAGTCGTGCCACGTCCCGGATTGACTCTTCAATTGTGGGAGAGACAGGTTTCAGTTCTCAAGAGCGTCAGAATGATACGCTGCGGAGACGGCGTGCGAGGATACGAAGCTTTCGCAATACAACTAGGGTTAACCAGAGCTAAACCACAGCCAATTTTTAAAGCCAAAGCTTTACTGGTCGCGAACTTGCGATTTCACTGTGGAGGTGCTCCGACTAGGCATATGACGTAACATGGCGGATATTTCTCCCTCTCCCGCTCCCTAGTCAGGTGTTCCACGTGCCTTTCCTCAAAATCCAACTTTCAAATTTTATATTTCTCATTCTTTTTACTCCCTTCTTTATCGCGGGTGTCCACAGCGATATGTGAGACGGTTACTGTGCCATTTTTTTTCCTCAAAATCCAAAAAAAACAAGTGAGCCGATGGCATTCACCGAGTTCAATGACGTTTTCAGCTTTGCAAATGCCGTTCATTTTCACGAAAGGAAAGGCGCACAACCCGCTCCGTGGGTCAATGGAGACCTCAATCTCGCTTTAATGTACGTGGCGTTGTTGCCTAACTGCAAACGCCTGCTTTGATTGCGTTCCGCACACTGGATAGGCAGCACGCCCTCCTTGCCACCATGGGAGGTGGCACAGTTAATTGCTGATTGTTAGAGATTAACAAATGAACGAACGCTGGTTATTGCTGCAGTGCCGCATGTCAGCCAAAACGCTGTCAGCGCTAATGAATTCCAGGCCACATCTCTCTCTCACCACCGCCACATGTATCAAAGCATGAATGAGGCGTCTGCATATCCAAGCAGCCCTTCATGGGCCTTTCATTTGCACAAAGCCATCGCCGTCTAGAACATTCTCAACGCCAACGCCAATGCTTTCGCTTTGTATGTCTTGGATTAGCTAAGCTAATCCACATTATTTTTTTCACTCAATCCTTTATTCCTTCTCATCAGGCGCGGTGCGGGTGTCCAATGTGATCAGTGCAACATAATGCATCATTCCATTAATCAAAAAACAATCTCATTTTTCTTTCTGCAATGGAGTAAGACCCGCCGCGGTGACTTAGTGGTTAAGGCGGTCGTCAACTGAGCTGGAGTTTCAGGGTACAAACCCCGTCGCGGCGGCAGCGTTTCGATGGAGGCGAAAGGCAAAATGCGCCCATGTGCTGTCCGATGGCAGTGCACGTTAAAAATCACGTCTTCCATCCTTTTTCTTTCCCCCCTCCTTTATCCCTACCCCTAGAGCGCGTATCAGCCCAGTGGATAGGGCGCTCAACTACTTATCCTGAATTCCCGGGTTCGAACCTGACCGCGACTGCGTTTTTATGGACGAAAAGCGCCAAGGCGCCCGTTTCCTGCGCGATGTCAGTGCACGTTAAAGATCCACAGGTGGTCGAAATTATTCCGAAGCCCTCCACTACGGCGCTTTCTTGCTTTATTCTTTCATGCCCTCCTTTATCTCTTCCGTTACGGCGCGGTTCAGGTGTCCAACGATATATGAGGAAGATACTGCGCCATTTCCTTTCCCCTAAATCCCATTATAATTATAGCGCGTTTCTGGTGTCCGCCGAGATGCGAGACAGATACTGCACGATTTAGTTCCAAAAATCAATTTTCATTTTTTTTTCAAGCCCCGCCGCGGTGGCTCAGTGGTTAGGGCGCTCGACTACTGATCCGGAGTTCCCGGGTTCGAACCCGACCGCGGCGGCTGCGTTTTTATGGAGGAAAAACGTTAAGGCGCCCGTGTGCTGTGCGATGTCAGTGCACGTTAAAGATCCCCAGGTGGTCGAAATTATTCTGGAGCCCTCCACTACAGCACCTATTCTTCCTTTCTTCTTTCACTCCCTCCTTTATCCCTTCCCTTACGGCGCGGTTCAGGTGTCCAAAGATATATGAGACAGATATTGCGCCATTTCCTTTCCCCAAAAAACCAATTATTATTATTAACTTTTTTTCAATATCCCCAGTTGGCTTGAATTTTTCCAGGGACCTACAATTTGGCACCTCTTTCTTGCTTTCTTCTTTCACTCCCTCCTTCATCCCATCCCATATGGCGCGGTTCGGCTGCCCACCGAGATACGTGACTGTTACTGCGCGTTTTACTTTCCTGCAAAACCAATTTTCTATTTTTATTGTAATAGGCCACCATCGTTCATTGGATTCATTAGAGATTGCATCGGCAACGCTAAATGTTCCGCTGATTTTAAGGAAAGGAAAGCTGTAAAACTGGCTTCTTCGGTGAGTGGACTCCTTATTCGCGCTTTTATTTGCGTGTCGGTCGTGTTCACATGCAAAGGAGGAGGAGGAGGAATAACCGTTTTTTTGAAATAGCAGAATGAGGTTCTTGCGGGTGAAGCAACTATTTTAGGGCCCCACTGGCTCTAGCGGGTCGTTCGGTTTGGTCCAAGGTTGCCTGTTGGCTTCCCAGGTCCTTCCAGGCGAGTCGCACCTCCCATGACCTTTAAAATTCGTTGCGTGGGACGAGAGGTGAGTTTCCCTCTGTTGGTCTTTGTTTGCAATGCCTAGTGATAAGTTTGAGTGTTGGTGTGTCGCCGCACCAAAGACAGGAGTCATCGTATAGGGACGGGTGTACTTTCCTGACTGTGTGTATGGTGGGATATTTGTTGATTTGTAGGCATCTCGAGTCCCTTAATTGCCAGCGTTTGAGTTTAGAGTGGGGTGGCGCCATTGTCTGCCTGCTGCGTCTTTGGCTGTAGAGGATATCTTGCGGCAGCGAAGGTGTGAGGTATTTCTCCCGGGTCGATGTGTCCGCGGCTCGGAAAATTAGTCCTCGAGCCAGGCGTTCCGCTCGTTCCTTTCCCTGTACATCTTCCTGAGCGGTGCACCATGTGATGATGTGATCTAGGTTGGTTCCTAGTATGCCTAGGACGCTCCGAGGGAGGGCGCCCCTGAGAAACAGTCGGCAAGCTTCTTGCGAATCCGTGAGAACACGTGCAGATTGCCTCTTGCCCACTGCCGCTCGTATGGCTAATGCTATGGCTGCCACTTCGGCCACAGCCGTGCTCTTGGTGCGGATCGTAGCCGACATGATTGCTTGATCCCCTCTAGTGACGACCGCAGCAAAAGCTCGCAGCCTTAGTGGGTAGCGAGGTGCGTCTGTGCAGTAAGTGTTTGGGTCGTTGCGTAACCGTTCGAGTGCCACCCCTCTCGCTCGTCTGCGGCCGGCGTTAAGCATGAGGTGTATGTTATTGGGTATTGGGTCCACGTGTATGCGTTCTCAGTCCTGTCCGCGTGTTTGATGCGTGTCCTCCCCGCAGAATTGGGGTGCCAAGGGGTAGTGAAGACTATGTAGTAAATCTCTACCTTGGGTTGTCGAGTTGAGTCTCTCTGCGCGATCAAGACAGCCGCGGCGTGTTCATCGTGTGAATTGTAAATACCCAGACTCTCCAGACGCTCTGTGCCAGTGCAGTCAGGGAGGCCCAGTGCAGCTTTGTAGACAGTGCGTATGAGTACGTTAGGCTGTTCTGCATCACGTCTGAGCCAAAGCTGTTATGAGTGTCGATACACTCCTGGCCGTGTGTTTGAGTTTGGTTAGTGTTGACGATACGCTCCTGCACTTTTTGTAATGGGTTCCATTGATCTCCATATTGAGGATGGAGCAGCGCGTCTGCTGGGTGTTTTAGGTCTAATGTGTATAAATTTTGATGTTACCGGTGCGCATCTCATGCCTGCCATCCTCGCGTGTGGATCAATTGTGTTGATCGCTCTTTGTAGAGTGTTCTCTGTGTCCGTAGTACCCCTTGGTCGCCCAAAGGGTGAGGTCAAGCCTTTGCTTTGGACAGTATTTCGTCCTTTCAAATTGCTTCATCATGAACAAATAACGCGCGCAACCTGTACATAATTAATATTGTGTATACTGTTTTTGTCTAGACTACCTCTCCCCCACCCTCTCCAGTTCCCTCACTTCTTTCATTTCATTTCTTCATTCTGCCCGCTATCTTTTCTTTTCGCTGCCCCAGGTCAGGTGCTTCAGTGTCGATGGAAGATGCCAGGGCTAGCAAAAAATCTGTTTGCTTTAATATTATTATCATTTTAATAACCACTTCTAGGAATGATGGCCACGCAGCCATTTTTATTCTTTCTATCCTTAATCGTTTCTCTTGCCATGTGGTTAGCTGTCGACCGAGATGTGAGACAGTTACAGCGTCCATATCTTTCCTCAAAAAAAATTTTTCGCAGCCTTACTGATCCGGACTACCCGGGTTCGAACCCGAGCGTGGGGCAGTGTTTCAATGGAGGGGAAACCCAAAGGCGCCCGTTTGCAGTGCGATGTCTGTGCACGTTAAAGATCCCAGTTGGTTTTAATTATTCGATAACCCTCTACTATGCCACCACTTTTTCTTTTTCTTCTTTCACTCCCACCTTCCTCAATGAAGAAAGGAAGATGACGAAGCGCCACCGCGTGCCAAGCGTCTGCGCTTGAGAGAAAGAAACACGCTGACAGAAGACTGACGTGATCAAGAGATGTCGCCACTTAGTATTCGAGACTTGATTAGGGTGTCTCCAGGAGCCAGGAGCGGATTTCTGAAGAGGTTTGACGTCGCGCTTTCATGGCAACGCTCAGTTCCGGTGAAGGCGCCCTCTCAGCTCCAGCTGGACTGCCTCCTCCTGTGCGCTAAACGACCGCGTTCCGTCGTCCCTGGCTTCCATGAGAACCCGTCATGTGCGGCGTCTAAGCAGGGCGGCCCAGGTGCAGCCGCGAGGATATTACAGCGCTATCAAAGGCGTGTATGTCAAGGCAGGAACTCTCACCAGAGGCACACGTGTATAAATATTTATACGTTAATTCGAATGAAAACGTATATTATTGCGTGCGTGTTTAGCGAAGGCAACGTGAGCTGGGGCTTCATCCATGCTCTTGAGTTGGAGTCATCCGCTTCTTCCTTTTATATATGAAACACAGCAACGCATGCTGTTACCAGTACTTCGTGTGCTGATCTGAGCTGCTTTAAAACACAGGCATTAATGCTGGAGAGTCGCTGCCGCCAGATTAGGTTTCGAGTCTCATGTAGCCTCTGAAAAAAGCACGTCGTTTCCCACCCTGTCCGCTTATGCTTTCATGCAGAATCTGCAATGAGGGGCAACCGTAATGCCTGCCGCGTTACATGCAACAACGAGAATGGCCGCGCCAAGAATTAATCGGAAAAATGTGCAACCGACTCTGCTGCTCCGGCGGCACGACATTCGATGGTGAGAGGCTATCTTCCTTTTCCTGCGTATCAAACCTAGAGCACTGCTATCCACTAGAAACGCGAGCACGATTGACAGTCTTTCAGGTATAAACACCGATATGGTTAGCGAACTTGTGTCTAGATTCCCAAGCATTTAATTATCGCGTCTATTCACGGCAATAAACCAACTCTTTACACCTTTCCTCGTCAGAATTGCGTTCTCGGCTCGTAACCTGCATTTGAGCATTATCTGTAATTAGTGAAGCTTCTAGTAAACTCCTGGCCGATTTTATTTGTTGTCATGGTGTGGCTGTTTAAACACTCACCATTAATTTAGATTGTGAGATTTCCGGCGTATTACGTAACGGACACCACCCCAGTATTACCCCATGAATATGCAGTGCGTCTGCCCGAGAGGAAAAGAGAATGAAATTAAGATGTTGAACGTTACACAGTCGAGGAAGAAGCTTTGATTCGTCTGATTACGCAGCATCTAGTGAGGAAGCACGAGCTGCGCGAATTCAGTAAGAGGCGCACATAGCTTTCAAAATGTTCAAAATACTGTGATAAAGGAAGTCTTCGGAACTTAGAAGAATTCGGTCAATAAGATTAACCGCGTCTTCAGAAGACGTCAATAACGAAGGTGCCATGAAAATATTGTGCTCTCTGAGCATCACAGCAATCCAGTTCACGTAACCCTCAAGAATTTTGAATTTTTTTGCAGTCTCCAGGTAAGAAAATGTTCGCATGGTCGAACATAGAATTCAGGACTAAACATACTTACTTCCAATCTATCCTTTGCACGATGCGCGCTTCTGCCCTTGAAGTCATTTAGTTGCCTCGCTTAGTTAATTTTGTTCATAAGCACCGCATCCTAGACGCAACTCTTCCATGTTTGGTAGCAGTACAAGACACATGTAACGCACGCAGCTAATCTCATGTAAACCTAAAAAAGTGATACAATAATGACTATCAGATAATAGCAGTTATTAATTACGGACAGAAAGGAACGAGACGGAATGCTCTAAGGGGAGCGTGGGGACACATTATATTTTATATGTATGCAAATTATATTTTCTTTGGTCCCAATTGCGACAATGGCCTGATAGTGCACGATGGCAGAACTTAGATGTTATCAGAATCAAGCTTGATTTGGGTGTCGACGCAATATGACAACACTGACAACGCCGGCCTCTGGTCGCACAAAGTTCCTCGTACAGCAATCGCCATATTGTGGGCCTTGCAATATGTAGCCTTGCGTGAGGCTTTCTTTACACTTGATGTCGACGTCATTTGCTCGTGGTTCTGTGCGCCGGAACTAAAACTGTCGTATTCACATAGTTGCACGTACAACGGCGGCGCTGCTTCGGGGTTTAAGGCCACGCGTAAAGCGCTGTTATTGCCACTGGTGACAATGTCCTGCCCCGACGAGAGGTGAAATGTGAGGGATTATTTCTAGCGCTAAGGCACTATTGGGCTCATAACTTGAAAAATGCTGGCGCGTGCTGAAGCCCCTGAAGTTTGTCAGATGATGCGAGAAATAGCGAGAAATAACGAAGATTTTGAATGAGGGTGAGCCTGACCAACCTCCAGAGATAAAGAAATATTGCCACGACGAGGCTTCGAATCCTTGGTGGCGCGAACACATCAGCTTGCTCACCACTGGACGAGAGTGATATATGCTATCGCCGCTGGTGATTACGCCTCCTGCTAAAGTGCAATACGCTCTCGTGCTGTACATTCATTAACATGCAGGAAATTAACTGCGCAGGAAATCGTTCTGCAAATTTTTGCACTGACAATGCGAGATTAAAGCGCGGTCCTGGAAACTTAAAGCGGCAAAACACCATTGCGCGAATTGAGCCTCAAACGCTTAGATAGCTTGGATGCAGGTTTACAGGAACTATCAAATATCTACTGCTCTTCGCAGTGCTGTTCACGCTATTAGAGGGTAATGAGAACAATTTATTATTGTAGATGTCGGGCACATGGCCTTAACGCATACGAACGTAGACAGAAGAAACGGTCGGCGCGTTGTGTTTGTATGTGTGTGCTTGCCGCTAAGCGGCAAAGGAGTACACACACCCTCCCGCTCCCCCGAACAGCTGTTCGGGGGCATCGTGGGTGTGTGTGTACGCGCGGGCCATTAGGCGCGCCCAAGGAACGGCCGCGTGCACTGCAATAGGTGGCAGCAGTTGGCGCCGGGTACGCGGTTGACGGCCGGGGCGAGATGCTGGCCCCTGCGAAATACGCCGGAGAAGAGCAAGGTCTGCGCCTCGGAGCGGCGGCGCCTCTGTTAGGGCCGTCGGATTCCGGGAAACAGTGAAGATGCCTTCACAAGGAGCCGACCGAAGGGAGCAGCGGAGAAGCAATGACGAGAGAGAGAGAGCTGGAAAGGAGGACCCGAAAGAGAGGAGAGACGACTGAAAAGAACGGGACAGACGGGTGTTGGATGCCGACACGAGAGGCCGCATCCTGGTGGCAGCAAAGTTGGCTCAAATTTGTAAATAACGTAAATAAATTCTCTTGTATTTTTCATTCTGGGGTGGTCCGGCTTCGTCGGGAGGAGTGTGGAAGAGTTAGCAAGAAAATGCCTGACTGGAGATATATCGGAAGATATGGAACAAAAAGTGTTATTTTCTTTACAAACGCAAAAACATTCGAGGAATATTCAAGGTTTTTATGCATCCACTAGAGGGTAGATGTCAGAAGGAGGCTGACTAAGAGACACAAACCTCAGGTAGCACATAGCCATATACGCATCACGAAACCACATTGAGAGAATAACAAAATATAACATAAGATATTAGTCAGCAAGAAGTATGTGAACGAAGCTATCTCCCATCAGGTAGGATACACAGCTGAACAAAAGAAAATACTCCCGAAAGCAGTGCACCTTATTTAAAATGTACAAAAGCGAACTTCCAGCCCCAAACTTTAGAGAGTCAAAAGTAGCAGATATCTAAATTGTGATGCTAAACAGAAAGAAAGCGGCATACTCTGTGCAAGGCACTCACCTTTCACCATGTCTCGCTTCAAAAAACACTAAGCGGCACTGTTTATAACTTTGCACTCGGTTAAAATCGAAAAAGGGCAAACAACTTCAAGTGTAAAGCCTAGAACACGATTTTGAAGGAAGCATTTTCGGGAGCAAATTCGGGCATCATGTCATTACACTGCAGTACACTCTGCTGCGAGATACTCACTGGTACTCGATGACTCTGGAAACGCATCCTGAACAGCTAAAAAGGCAACTGTTAAATTTAGAAGCGTCCCAGATTACACCTGGAGGTTCACGTTTTGAAAGCAATGCTATGTAACTGCTAGGAGCGAAGGAAATGCAAGTCCTGGCATCGGAGCCACCGTTTTACAGGCAAAACATTTCGGTCGCATCGCTTTATTGCCTCGTGCGTTTTTTCTCGGGTTGCCAGGTTATGTATGTTGCCGCCCAATAAGGCCTAGTAGTTTTTTTATATGCTAATACTCTCCTTTCCGTGTGCTTTAGCGCGGGGTTAATGGCCCAAAATTATCCAGTTTTGCACAAAGCGCAAGTAAATTAGCTTTAAATTTTCCTCGTAAATCTCCCCAGCGAATGTAGTAGTGCGTACGAGGAGCAGAAACTCAGTACTGGTAAAGACAGTTGGATAGAAAGCGATGATAGTTCTGTTGTTAAGCGCTATCTCTCGCAAGCGGCGAAAATGGGAATCATTACGCACATTGAAAAGCTGTAGTAAATGTAAATCTAGGGAGATTTTTCATGACCGGAATGCTGAAAAGACTAGTTTTAGATTAAAGATAATATGCCAGTTGCCCCGCAAAGAAGCAACATTTCGCTACTGATCTAAGGAGATAATTGCGGCTGTTGTAACGAAATAGTGAGGCGAAAGTTTTGCCACGACGTTACGCCGCAGGGCACGCATGGCTCCTGACAGCCCCTTCTGCTGAAAGCTGGCACTGGTGGTGGGCCTCGGGCAATTGCTACCTCAGCTTGCGAGCCAGGACACAAAGAAATGGCGCCAGCTGGGTGCCGTCCTGCTGGCACATCTGGAGGACCCACTCAGCCTTGTCGACAGCAGCGAGATGGGTGCTGTAGTTGACGAGCTGCTCGCTTGGCTCAACAGCAGTAAATCGAAGGTGGCACAGAATTATTCCGGAGCATTCAATCCAGGCTTCGGTAGGGACTTACGGTCACAAGTAGTCCTGGAGGCCTGCATCACTATTGCTTGCTTATCACAGCAGTTAGGCAAAAAGCTCGACCACTTCTCAGAAGCAGTACTTCCAGCGCTAATAAACCTAACCTGAGCTGGACAAACACCGGGTTGGCTCGAGTCGTGTAGCTTGTAAAAAAACTTGACGGCGGTGCGAGCACGGTCCAAACTGACGGGCTCCGCCATTTGACATCTCGCAGACGATCGCACCCGAGAAGAACGGTAGTGGCATTCAAGAAAACGACAGAGATGTGGGCGTCGCACGCAAGTCGTTATGGTGTGCTTCTGCGACTACCTTGAAGTGCACAGCACCAGCAGAATGCGCATCGACACGTGATAGTGCATCGGGAGCCGCATTTACGGGTCCATCGATGTACCGGAGGTCAGCCGTGAAGTCGGAGGCAAAATGCAGGCGCCGAATGTGCCAGGGAGTTTCGGTGCTGTGGATGCAACGTTAGGCGAATGTCACCGGCTTGTTATTAGTAAGCGTGTGGAACGCGATACCTTGGAGAAGAAAAGAAACGGAGTACGCACCACACATTCTGCTGAATTTGTTGCAGAACGACACAAAATTCATGAGAGGAGGCGTCAGTTAGCTGCATGGGCTTGTCGGTTACGGGGTGCACAAGGAGGGTGGCGTGTGCCAGGGCATTCTTGGCATCTTGGAAGCCAGCGTATGCTTTAAGTGTCCAGTCCAAGGAAGCAAATGAGGCCTTTGGAGACTTTAGCATGTCGGTCATTGGAAGAATAATGCGGGTTATATCAGGCAGGAAGCGACGGTAAAAATTCAGGAGCCCGAGAAATTCATGGAGCTTGCGAAGCGATGTTGGGAGCGGAATATCGCGCAAGGCTTGAAGTTTCTTGTCTAGTGGCTGGAGTCCCTCATGGGTGACAAGGTGCCCGATATATTCGGCGGTGGCAACACCAAAGACACATTTTCCTCTGTTGATGGAATAGCCATGCTCCTGTAGTCTTGAAATCAGCTACCGCAGATGATCAGCGTGCTGCTCGGATAAAGAACTGGCTACGAGCGGATCATCAATATATGTGACAACAAAGTGGAGGCCACGGGAGACTTCATTTGTGAAGCATTGAAAAGTTTAGCCGGCATTTCGAAAACCAAAAGGCATGCGGACGTACTCGAAAAGGCCGAAAGGGTTGGTGATAGCAGTCTTCGGTATGTCCGCTAGTTCAAAAGAATTTTGATGATATGCTTTGACTAGGTCAATCTTGCTAAAGATGGTACTTCCAGCAAGAGGTCCCGCAAAGTCGGGAATGTGGGTAAGCGGGTCGCGGTCAGAGACCGTGTGGGCGTTCAACGCACGGTTGTCTCCACGAGGGCGTCAGTCTCCAGTGCGAGGCTTGGACACCAGGTGCAGTGCAGATGACAATCTGGCTGTCGAAGGGCGGATTTTTCTTAACTGCAGCATGTGGGCAAATTGCCTGGGATCTGTGGGAAGGCGGTCTACAGCAAGGCGTCGTGTGTTACAGGACACAAGAGGTCCCGTGGTGACGATGTGGTGTGTCACAGTGTGTCGCCATGGGAATTCGAGGTTGCTGGGTTGGGTAAGTTCCGGAAATTGATAGAACATCGAGACAAACACAAATGTTTGAAAATAGAGAGCTGCTTGCAGTGAGACGGACACAGGAGAGACAATAATTTATAAGTACAAGCTAGTATTACTGTCCACAAACTGACGGGAGCGTGTTCCCGTTCAAACCGCAGTGGGCAAGAAAGTCCGCACCTAGTGTGGCGAAGCGCACGTCGGTGGCGACAAATATTCACCAAAATGTACGGTGCATGCCCAAGTCAAGGGTGAGCTAACGTTGGCCATAAGTCGGGATTGTAGATGTAATCACAGCCTGAAAGGCGCAGCCCTCAGGGCAACGTTGTCGATCGAGGCGGGAGGCAGGAATGACACTGACATCGGCACGTGTGTCCAGTAAAAAAGCGATGTCCTGCGCTCCTGTCGGTGACGTGTAAGAGGCGGCTTGCCGTGGCTGTTGAGTCACGTCCGCCATTATTTACTCGCTGGCGTGTTTCCCGGCCAGCGACAGAGCTGCAGACATTTAACAGCGCTGTCACCAAACTTGGTGTGATACCAGTAGTAGCTATCCGAGCTGGGTCTTAAGCGGGGACTGAATCGTGAGCGTGAGCCATTACGACCTGGTAGAGAGTTGCAATGCGTGGAAGTCTGCATTGCTGCCAAGAAGTCCATCAGACGGTCAATTTTCTCTTCGTGCCGAACGTACCGGGCCTCGAGGTTAGATGTCAGTATAGCGGAAGACACCGCGGAACTTGTGCTGGAGTAGTCGTTAACGCGGTCCGCGAGTTCTGCCAGTTTGTCGAGAGGCATATCGTCTGCAGCTGCCAACACTACGACAAGTGTCTCAAGCAAGCATTACAGTACTAGCTCACACAGGAGTGGGTTCTCCGCGTCGCCGAGTAGGTGTCGCATCCGATGTAATAGCTGCGAAGATAGGCCATCGCAAGGTTCGTCAGCGATAAAGGGGCCGTGGAAGGGGATCGCTTCAAAGATGCGGTGTGCCTAGGAGGCTAAAGGACGCCACTTCACAAATATTCTTCAAAAAAAAATTTTTTAGATGAGTTTTATTTAATCTGAGTTATATGCAGCCAAAATTTGAATTTCCCCGTTTTCGCGCCTTTCCCTCTCCTGTCGTTTTTTTTGCACGCTTAATTGTCGGCGCTGTCCCGCCGGCACCTCGCGCTCGCCCCCTCCGCCGGCAGCCGACACGCATGAATAAATGCTAGCAGTCCGTTGCTGATGTAACGAGCGCTGCATGACATAACAAGCGCGGATGCGCACCTAACGAGCTCGGATTTGGGCCAAAGTCCAGCACCGCTGGTGCCCGCTAGGCGCGGAAGCAGGATATCTAAATATTGTATTTATAAATAATCGATTCGCTTTTGAGGCTTTGTACGCGGCATGAATGCCCGTTAACCTGTACTCTACATAATGCGAGCATTTTATAGCCAACCTCAAACACCCTTTTCATGGACGATTTAAGGAGTTGCTACAGGGGTCTTCTCTCTGACAATGTTTTGCGCATCAGCACCGTGGCCCTGAAATGGTCGTTCTGCGTGGCCGGCTGACGTGGCTCTCATGACGTCGTCGAATTCATGACCCACCCCTGAGGAAATTGCTGAGACGACGTGGAGGTTCATGACGCGTTGCGATTGGATGCATCGCAGATCGAAGAGGGCTTAGACCTGCGTAAACTTCACTGCGGGGTTCTTCGGCCAAAATGGCGGCAGCCGCACCTGCACGTTTGAAATGTCTTCCATTACTTTTCTGGCGGCTGGAACATAGGCTGTGAAAGTTGACTGAGGTTCTGGAGCCGACGTTCATTTCTGGACGCTGCCGAGTTCGTCTCGTCTTCCATCCCGTATTTTCAACGTCCCAGTCACTAAGTTATAGGGGCGCGGGATGCGTCACTATAGACACACGCGCGAGAGAATCGAGAGCGAAACGTTACGGCCGCTGCCGAGGAGACAAGACGCGGTGACACTGATCCTTTTTTTCGCGTGCCTACCGCGCCGAGGAGGCCGGCGCTAAAGAATAAATATCCGGCGGCTACAGAGAGGAGAGAATCGCGGCAGCACCAGAGTCTGATCCTCTAAATTGTAATTGAAATAAGCCTGTTCTGCTTTGAGCGGAGCAGGCTGGTGCTCTGCATAACTTGAGAGCAGCAGGAATCTAACAATTGTATTTTTCAGAAAAATAGGCCAGTGAAGGCTGTTTTTGTTCCCGAGAAATCCTGCTCATGACCAGAATGGCTTATCCACTCTGGCACCGCGTCAAGTCTAAAGATGCCATATCCTTCATAATGTTCGCCGTGCTCAGCGCAAGAATATGTGAAGTTCCAAATGGTAATTCGTAATGACCACGCGTGTGGGACTGTCTCATGAGCGTGAGCTTTATATCATTGGTAGTCGAATCATTACACAGGCATAAGCTGGACAGTTGCCTCTCAGCGCTGCCTGTACGGGTCGCCATAATTGGGGGTTACCACCAATACCACCAGTGTCGTAATGATCGAGAGTCAAAGGCCATCACAGGTAGACATCAAATGTTAAGTTTTATCGATGGCCTTGCATTTGTAGCGGTTGTCTCCCAGAGGCAAACCGCCCAGCAATAACAGTGAAATTTCGTACGGTGGGCGAACAGTCGCTACGAGGTTCATTGCACACTCGGAGACAAAGTATAAACGGAGGATTGAGCGTAAGGTGTTTTGTAAATGGTAATTATTATGCAATTGCGGTGGCGCGACCGCTTTGCTCAGGGAAAAATTTCGCATTGGATAATTGTTAGCAAAAGCTATTAATGCCCCGTTTCCGGTTGCAACGCCGTCGGCATAATTGAGATTCTTAAGTTTGAAGGCAGCACAGGCTGGTAGGGGTGAGGAAATAATGGGAATGCGCAGCCCTATAACTCTCTCCTTAAGTAGGGACCATTGTCGACGCCGTACAGCGGCGCAGAAGTGCCAGTAAGAAAAGGGCGAGGAGGGCAACAAGAACTGTGGCGCGCTCCACGCTGGTTCATCTGAACGCTGTCTCCTCCAGCGGCAGTCTTGAAAGATAGCATGTGTTGCATTAACGCCACCCTCGTCGGAATTACTATATTATTATTTATAAAAATTTCCGTGTCATACTGTGGCTTGAACGCGGTATCGACCCTCGACTTTATAGATGGATGAGCGGCAGCGCGTGACGCACATAGCCTCTATACTTTTCATGCCTGGTCATCGGCGCCTAGATCAATAGATGCCAACCGTCAACATTTTGATGATGATTATAATTTGTTGACTGGATCCTTTGTATCGGGTGGGCATCAATTCGGCGCCCCTGCCATAAACAAAACACTTAACAATAAAAGGTACGCTAAACACAAGACTATTCTCTACGAAAAACTCAGAAGTTTCTACTGCTTGTGCATATAACCCCACAACTAGGAGAACCTATTTTTGCCACCTGCGCAAAGTGGGCTCTGTTGGCGACACGCGCGCTATGGCCAGGAAGGTCATCCGGCGTGCGAAAATTGAACACCCTTGATCTGGGAGCGATGTTCTGAGGCTTAAGCACCGCATCACGGCATGTTAAATCGTCTCGGCTTCGCCGCCACACAGCCGACACAGTGCGCCCGCGATCGTCTCGTCGCACAGGTGACGGTCGTCAAGGCTGTGAGCGCCGAGAAGCGGCAAAAGTACGCGTGCTGCAATAAATGAGGCACTCGCCACGAAGAGGAGCTTGTATTGGAAAGCACCTGAAACCTCGTTTATTGCCTGGGTCATTGCAGCACCTTTAGTTCTGCCGCTGGCCGTGATGAGGCGTTCGCTTCACAGACAAACAAACGGCTCGCGCCAGAGATTCAAGTACGCGCGAGCAAGCACTACGCGCCGATGGGCGCGTAGTGAATACCACTCCTGATCTCCTCACACTTCGCCCGGAAGTAGCCAAGGTAGGTTTGATTTTGGTTGAATCACCGCTTTTAAGTAGATGCCCAGGGATGGAAAATATTGGAGGCTATATGCACCAGCATTTCTCACTGTTGTCATTGTGTCTGAAGTTCAGCGCCACAAATTTAAGCACCCAGCAAATTTATTTGAACGCGAACGGTAAGTGTATCTTACAAATCGCCATGCTTATACGGTTCCAGTAGGCTTTGTGGACTAATAATCTAATGTGCAAGGTAGGCTCCTTGCAAAACAACGTTCACAAACATGCATTACAACACTGCGCTCTTCTGAGGAGATACCATAGCGAGGAGCCGAAACCGTTCTTCTCAATTACAGCATGTCTTTCGATGCACTCCGGTCGGCAAAATAAGACAAGAAATCATCGTTGTGGTCACTGGGGAAATGGCTGGCCAACAACGCCTGAGCTCGACGACCGCAGCTCGACGATCAGGGGCCACCTGGAAGAACACAGCTCCCGGAAGTAGGCGTGCACGCTCCTTTCACCGCAGGCGGTGACCGGATGACGAACGATGGTAGGAGAACGTTCAAGGCTGAGGGAGATGCCACTTCCTTGGTGCCAAGGAGATTAACCGGCCCAGGTGGAGATGTCCTGGGAATAGAAAAAAAGTGTGGCTACAACTCTTGCAGAAAGAGTGGCTCGTCATGGTCTGCTTGCAAAACTGCGGATGTGTGCAGGAGCAAATCGAAATTGTTGTGTGTTTCCCAACAACAACAACAACACTGGAACGAATATCTCGGGTCATTCTTCTTTTCCGTCTTCCACGTGTCCTTGGTGGCTCGTACGCGCAGAGCGATGCTCACAGCTGGAAGTCGAAGGCGCAGTTTTATGTGCGTACTTGTACCATGACCGGACACCACTTGTCTTCTTTCGGGCATTAAGGCTTGGTTTGTGGTCCCTGGGCACTTAACGTCCGAAAGCAACTCGGGCTGTGAGGGACGTCGTAGTGAAGAGCTCCAGAAGTTTCGACCACCACGTGCTGTTTAACACGCTCTGAGATCGCCCAGTAGACAGGCCTCTAGCATTCCGCCTCCATCGCAATGCGACCGACACGGTCGGGATCTAACCCGCGTCTTCCGGGTCAGCTGCTGAGCAGCATAACCAATGAGCCACCGCGCGAGCTGTCGGACATGATGAAGAGTGCGACGGCAAGATATTGGGCTTAACCAGACTTTCAGCACATCCGCCTTATATGACTAGATCTGAAAAGGAAATTTTTAGTTCAGAGTGGTGTTCCACTGGCTCATGCGAGTTTGATGCATAACTCTGTTTCGACTGTTCCACTTTTTGCGTAACCGAGACTGCGGAGAGCAGTGTTGTGTCCAGTTCGCGCGTACGAAAAGAAAAGTTGGCAGCTTCTTTGAAGCGATTACCTCAGCGCAGTCTCCTCAAACTTAATGCTAGGTGCTTGGCCGTAGATGTTTTGACCCCTTTTAAGCGACACTGGCCTCGATTCACGGTTGTGGTGCCATCAAAGGTGCGCGTGCGCATTCACTCTCATCTCTATTCCCACCACATCGTCATCCTTCACGTACTCTTCCATCCCCTCTTGCCCTTCCCCAGTGCAAAGTAGCAGGTCAGACATTTCATTTTCCGGACGACCTCTTTGGCCTTGTTATTATTAATCTTATCTCTCTCTTGTTATGCATGTATACGGTCAGAGAATACTTCTTTAGGCTCTCTTATCTCATCGCGTGAAATAAAGTAAGGTTTGGGAAGGTACCTAGGTTATATATATAAGGGGATGGCTTCGAGCTAGTTGGATCTTTGGCCTTCGCTGGTAGTCATCCCAGTTTCAAAGATCAACTTTTTGGGCAGGTCGGCGGACTTTTTGTTAGGCGGCGGTGCTCAAAGTATTCCGAATAGACCGCTCTGAAAGACTTGCACACGGCTCCATTTTTCCATCTCCGGGGGATGTTTCACCTTGCGCAACAATTCCGCGAGCTTAGATTGCGGCACTTAGAAATTTGCGCGCATAATCAACTGTCTCAAGCTGCGCGAATATCATGAGCAAAACTTCCCGCCTAAATGGGATTCTACATGGCGATCTTCTCAGGATGATTCGTATGCGACACAATGTTCATACCGGCTTGGCCACCTTCGTGCTCCAGAAAAGTTAAAACTGAGAAAAATACGAGGAAAAAGGGAACAAGGAACACGTGAAACACAACGGGTGCAGACTGCTAACTATTTATTCATGAAAAGTGCAACACAGGTTATATCAAACGAAACCCAATTACGTGACTGCATCATCACTCGCACATGTAAAGATTAATTACATGTGAGAATACAGCTGACTATTCATGTAATACTGGTAGATACTGAAGAATAACCTAAACAACTGTCGCCATTGTCTGGAAGACGTTGAAGTCACAAGCGTTAGCGGCGCGATTACCGGACGTGCTACGTCCGCCACTATGGACGAGGGTGGCGCTTGTGACCAATCTCAAAGTTCGCTTACACGCAAGACATAAACACCCACGAAAGTACCTGATTGGACAACCGCCGCCGTAGAAAAGTTGATAGAGCACCGGACGCGATATTCAGAGGTCGTGGTTTCACTCCCAGCAGTGGCATGGTTGCCGCCGCCGCAGAAAAGTTGATAGAGCACCGGACGCGATATTCAGAGGTCGTGGTTTCACTCCCAGCAGTGGCATGGTTGTTTTTCAAATAAAAAAACAAATAAACTTTCCCCTATGCACCTTGGACCTTGTGTCGGTGACTGTTGCCTTCACACACACACACACACACACACACACACACACACACACACACACACACACACACACACACACACACACACACACACACACACACACACACACACACACACACACACACACACACACACACACACAAAACACACACACACACACACACACACACACACACACACACACACACACACACACACACACACACACACACACACACACACACACACACACACACACACACACACACACACACACACACACACACACACACACACACACACACACACACACACACACACACACACACACACACACACACACACACACACACACACACACACACACACACACACACACACACACACACACACACACGCGCGCGCGCAAGCACACACGCACGCACACGCATATATATATATATATATATATATATATATATATATATATATATATATATATATATATATTCCTCCAGCGTTCGACTCGTTTCGGTGCCGCTCATCACTTGTCTCAAGAAACAGTTTTTCACCCTTAATATTCTGAGCAGAAATCAAGGTATCCTGTTAAGATTGAATGCGAAAATGTAGGAGCTGTGTCATGAGCAATGCGACACGCTGTTGGGTTGGACATTGCGGAAACGTAATTCCTGGACAAAGGGCGGTAATCATAAACGACACAGGCGCTAACAACTGAAGTTGAGCCGAAGGCACACACGCAATACGTAAGCTTGGCTATCAGCTATAGTCTCAGCTATTTCATTCCAGGGATGCACAGAACTTCGCAAAATATGTTATAGAACGAGGATTTGCCACATACTTGCTCCAAATTTCAAGCGATTCCATATTGTTTTCCTAAGATGCACTTGACAACAGAAACGCAGTTAAGAGCGATATATTTGCAAGTGACAAAATGTCTTCTTGAATGAGTCAAAACCCGCCTACCAAGCACATTAGTTTTAAAACTATTGTTTACTGCTTCCTTTAGTGGGCATAAAAAAGGTCCCCAGTTGCGATACGACAAAATACTATCTGCTAGGTGTAGCGTACTGCCTAAAAAATGTTGCATTTTCGCAGTGCTGAAAGCGGTTTGTTCAGCACCTGAAAGTTTTATTTCGTTTTAGCATTTGCTCCTCGGCACACCTTCCGAATTACACATCAAAAATGTTTTCCAATCGCTCCACCAGGAAGCACTCTGTAAACACAGATTGACAACGACGAAAATTCATATCCGCTGAATGTAATTCTTCGCGTTAAGTGCTAAGCGCTGTACAAACAACTTTCGCTCGTGCTGTAACGTCTATGGTTGACAAAGGGAAAACGATAATGGTACCGTATCCAAAATTCACCGAGCCATCATTACGATCGCAAACAACACCATCATGACCACCGACCTTACTACACCCCCTGCAGGACAAAGACACCTGAAATACTTCTCCAATAACGTGGTCTTGTGCCAGCGGCGGCCGCCTTATTCTCGTACACTTTCTAATCACATCTACAACGTAACTTTATGCCGCCATGTGCTAACAATCTGTTGGTATCTAGTTCGTTACAGTTAAAGACCGTCACTCAACTTGTCTTCGCCGTACATGACCTACCCATTCCCGTTTCTTCCTCTTGATTTCGGTTAAGGTGTCACTAAATCGAGTTTCATCAATGCTACACTCTCCTCTGCTGTTGTCTCTCAAAATTACGACTATAATTTTTCTTTCCATCGCTCGGTGCTTTGTCCTGTATTTAGGTTGAACCCTCTTCGTTAGCCTCCACATTTCTGCACCGTAGGTGACTACCAGTCAGGGACAGCTGTTGTGCCCGCACCATTTTAGAGGTCCTTCCAAACTGCATGACTGTAGACAGCTCCCTTGTCCACAGTGCTTGCTCCCTGGTACAAAAATTCCATATGTCTCAGTGCTACATTTCCCATCTGGGGGACACAGTTTTTGAGCCGAAATTTAACAGCGCAGATACAGGCTGCTACACAACATATAACCAACGACAACACCCCCATTCTGTAAAAATCGGTATGCATTTCGGGCCGCTCAATCACCGCATAGTTCTCATAGTAGTTTCGGAATTAAACTAGTGCTTTCCATTACGACAGCATACAATGGCTTTTTGTTGTGTATACTTTGAGAAAGAAAAGGCTTGGGAATATTTTAGACCGCCTGGGGTTTTCACCGTGCACTGACATCGCACAGCCCAAGAGCGTTTTTATATTTCGCGTCCATCGAATATCGACCCCAGGGCCACGCATTGTACGCGCGACCTCGGAATCAGCAGCCGAACACTAAACCCACTAAGCCACGTTAAGCTACCGTGCCTAGTAGTTTAAATGCGGGAAATCAGCATTTACTAAAAGCAGAGTCCTTCAATGCTTCTTCTGGTCACAAAACGCCTTCGTAACGTTCTGGCAGAGGTTCACATTGCGCCCGCTCCTGCCGCGCCGCTGCTCCACTGGGCACTGGAGGGCATCGTTCGGCGAGCTCAGCACTGTCGCGACCGGTCAGAAAGCGTCACCGCTGGTAATTTCAGTGCGAATTTCGATGTCTGCTGTTGTGTTGTGCGTTGACATTATGTTACTCGTGTGCGTGGCACCTTGCCAAACACTTGTTGCCTATTAGGGCGCCGTTCCGGCTAGAAAGGCGACGCAGAGTAGGTGTCGTTGTTTCGCTTCTGTGCTGAAAAGGAGCTGACGGAAAAATGGAAGCGTGCAATAGCCCGGCAAGAAACTGGCGACTTCACTTTCGATGCTATATATGCGCGTGTCTGCAAAATGCACTTTTGTACTGCGGACATCTTTAGTGTCCTGGAAATCGGTGTGAACAGCGACAATGTATCGTTGCAGTTGGGGGGGGGGCGCTCCACTCTGACGCTCACCCAAGAATTTTTGAAGGCCTTCCAGGCATTTTGACAAAGTTTAAACCACGTAGGCGGTCTCCAGTAGCTCGAACAGGTGAAACGACTTCGTGACTTATCGTGGTCTAGCCTGCCGACTCAAGATGCCGCCGAAGCGGGCTCGTCTGCGACTGATCCTGCACCCGCTGGTGACGGCATTGACGGTAAGCATTGCCTGTAGCCTTATTTTTTTTTGCTTATGTTCTCAGCAATCCGGAAATGAGCGCTGCGCGTTAACTATCGAAGGAGTCTCCTGCTTTTTACTAGGTTGCGTTTCTATTGGGTCATTGAAAAAATATGTGTAATATGTACTCTTTAAAAGTGCGACCTGTCAGATTTCAGTTCAGCTTGGGAAATGTATCTTCTTTCGATGTAAAATTACATCTTTTTATTGCTAACTGCGTTTGTCATTGACCATACCAGTGAATTTCAGCAGAGCATACATGCATTCTGCTAAATAATTTATGGTGCAGACTGAGGCACTTGTCTGTATCCACCTGTCCACATCCGGTTAGTCTCCGTTTTATCCTATGCACTACGTACTTTCGAACACATAAACAATGTTTTTGTAGTAAAGAAAATAATGAATTCTTGGCGACATAATGGCAAACTTTATTATTGCTGACAATTTTTGTGCGTACTGCAGTTTTCTTATAGACTGCGAGCCGAAAACGGCTTTTGTGCATGCGCAGGCATGTGTTACAACCATGCTTGCAAAACCCTCAATGTAGCTGACAGACATGAGACATAAAAGACTCCTATTTTGCAGGCAGGTCTATGATGCACAGGTGAAACTTATGTGCTACATCTGCTTCAAAGAGTGCACTGAAGCATTCTGGAGTTTAAAAGCCATGTTTGCCTGTCACTTATCTGGATACCTTTTCGTGATTGCATGGTGTATTGCACTGGGAAAATTTTTTAGGTGTCTGAGTTCTCAGCGAGGCTTTGAATGCTAAATAATTTAGCAGCCTTTCTTTGTAAGTTTGATAAATTTCTGCTTTGAATTTAGTGTCAGCTACCTGCTTAATATAGGGGCTTGTAAACGCCCCATATCGTGGTATACGCATGCCTTTGACCTCTCTGCTTGATTTTTTGAGTGCATTGCCATTTTGCACGTATATACATTTGATAGGATGAACGTGAATGCAAAACGCACTGCAAACTTTCCCCACCAGGAATAATAAGGCAATGCTTTATGAATGCCTAAAGTAGAAAATTAAATCAACTGCTGCCTATACTTTCCTTCATAAAAATGAGTTTCCGCCTTTGCCCAACCCACGCGCTATCTACTCCTAAATGATGAACTTAAAGGCAGACCTCGGATTTTTTGCTAGCTTGTTCACTCTGGTAAAAAAGGAACTGCAAGAAGTCCCCGAGAGAGAACAACGAGGTCTGAGTTTCTTTTCAGATTTGATGCTCTGCATGTGCCTTCCTCAAGCAGCCTTGTATAAAAACATTTGTCCTTGCATGTGTACTCCTATTCGACGAGATCAGTGTGCGAAAGAGTCTCCTTGTTAGAGAATCTGACATGAAAGACTTGGGAAAGTGAACTTTGGGGCGTACACCACGCCAGGGGAATAAGAAAAAGATGCTGACCATGTGTTGGTGTTTCCGTTTCGACCTTTGTGGATGTCCCAAACAGTTGGAACATTCTGTGCATCTAGTGCTGCTCCTCGCTCTGTCATGGCAAAACTTCTTCTGGAGTGCATTTTACACCTGTCGAATTCTGGTGCCATTGTTGATGCAGTGACGTGACAACTGAACAAGCAACCGAGCCACCTTGAGGTCCCTGTGTAATCAAAATAATTTCACTAGTATGGCAACTCGTTTACATTAATGCAAAGCCGAATTACTCAAAATAATTATGTGCTTCTTGTACTCAGAATTATTGGAATGGAGCACCCGTCAACATAATTTGAGCACCCTTAAGACTCATAAACTGATGTGTATACTGTATGATTGATCCGTCACACATAATAAAGTGCGTCAGAAATATTTTCCAGAGAATTGGAAAGTTTCTATTAAGAGAAACGTATTATTTATGCCGTATCGATATGCACCCCCAGAATGTTTTTGGCCAGGGACTCTTTTCTCATTTCATAGCTACCGCAAGGACGAGAAGTATTCGTTATTATTATGAGGCACTCTTAGAGTATGAGAAGCAACAGGCTAGACTCCGTGA
This sequence comes from Amblyomma americanum, assembly GCF_052857255.1. Lineage (NCBI taxonomy): Eukaryota > Metazoa > Arthropoda > Arachnida > Ixodida > Ixodidae > Amblyomma > Amblyomma americanum. Next base: position 449,928,767 of record NC_135497.1, read on the forward strand.
GGTCCTAGAGCTCACAAAAGCATATATACACCCAAATGCATTCCAGAAAATGAGTGTGAACTTAAGGTTCAGGTGAGAAATTCTTTATTAACATTTTTGTGTTCGAAATATAGAATTACTGTTTGTCTCTGAACAATGATAGGCATGTAATCTGGACGAGATATTCTTTCCAGCTGCTCAATGCGTCCGCTGCCACAGCTATAAAATTTTACAGCAAGAATGACCCCCGCAAGAAGCTATGTTGTTCACAGCGGCTTCAGATTTCACTAGGAGAATGAACAGCATTTTTTACACTGAATTCTCGAAAGCCAGAGCACGTTCAGTACAATGAAGCTGAATACACTGCTGTAAGATAAACGTATGCCAATATTTTGGGGGAATGGTTGTCTTGCTATATATTTAGCTTACAAATGTTTATCTTCCAGATTTAAAAACAGAATGTTACGTGGCTTGATTGCAGCTTCAAGTACATAGAAGAGCTTTCATAACATAAGCAGGTGTGTTTTTTCAGCAAGCCGACACGTTAGGCTCATCTAATAACTCTTATCAGCACTCTTCGACTTGTTGAGGGCCTCCTGTCATTCGGGTTTCGCTATGTATTGGTGCGAAAGTTTGGTCAAAACCAGTTGGAAGTAATTATGATAGTTACCTCACTTTTGTGTTGAGCAATATCAGGACTACTAAAGAATTTCTATTCCAGAGATTCTTTGGTATAGAGAGGATTGTTGCTGGTGACGGAAGGCAGCAAACAGTGCAGCAGTTTTTGTTCATTTATTGAATGCTTTTAGTTAACAACTTAGTCCAGCCACGAAAGCGAGCATCAGTCAGTGGAGATAGACGGCAATTGTTTCTCAAGCTCCAGGACCTCTTAAACAAAGAGAGCTCTACTGCAAACCATGTGAGCAGTGTTATATTTAAAGACTTCACATTCACATTGAACATGCCGTTTTTTGTGATCACATCACACTGTTCAGCACAATTATTTTGTAGCCCTGTTGTAGATGTAGAAATCAGCAGGAAACTCGCGTTCTTATAAAAACACTAATCGAAATTTTCGCTTTGTCGAGTTTGTATTTGCACTCCTTGTAGAATAGGTTTTTTTTTTCTCCTTGCTACGAATGAACTATAATACATCCTCAAGCTATGAGACTGAGTGCATTCAAATTGCGCCATGCAGTCCTGTAGCTAACTAGATGGTAGCTGTAGCTAACACTATTAAAGTGCACTGGCTATATAGCTTTGCTCGTAACAGCGCGCACCGAAAAAATTGCCAATCGCAGGAGAAACCAGACTGCCCGACCAACAGTTAACCCCAATTCTAGAGAGATGAGACATGTGAGACTCTTGTTTTCCAGAACAATTTCTCCGGAGGTCGGAAGAATAATACATACCTTTTCTTTGCATCTTCATAATTATCTGAATTTACATACATAAAATGAAACTTATCACACTGAATTCACAAGGAATGAGAAACTGCCTTAATGGCTGACTGGCAAATATGCAACTGTGCTCGAAGTAGAATAAAAGTAATTGAAATGTATAGTATCGTGGTCAAGAGATCTCACTGGAATATGCTACAAAAGTAGTCAGAATGCTATTATAAAGAAACACAACGCAATATGAACTCTACAGAAGAGAACCAGCACGCATGAGTGCACTGAGTTTTCTTATGGCGCCGTCTTTCTCGGCAGATTAGCTGGGAAATATAGAATAATTTGGAGTAGCTACCTCTTATTCACTGTTCAAACAATCTCTGTTACCACTGTGACTCGGTAGAATACCAAATAACCTGAATTCTGCGCGGCAGCTGCAGTTTTCTCTTTGAAACGAAGTCCGTGAACGAAAGATTTGCCATGTGTCTCATCCTTCGCGCGGCTTGCTGACAATGTCATGTTTTTCAGTCAGCATCCGACTGTTCATGGGTTCTCGTGTAGCAAACTTGTGAAACTGCGCTTATCAATATTGTGGCCAAGGCGTACTGTGTGTCGCTGTGCTGAAATGCCTGAAGGTAAGGTATACCCCGTTAATGGCCGCTGTACGATCATTTTTCATCCACATACGGAGGAGTCCTTGCGAACATGCGCAGGGACGGAACAATGGGGAGCATGAACGCATCCGCCCACAGGACGCACCAAGGTTTTCAGCTTCAACTCTCTCTCGGGGTCGCATCACAGCTTTTGGCTGCTGTCCCGTCACGTGCCAAGCCAGGCCACCTCAATATTACATGTGCAAGATGGCCGCCCTCGAAGCGGATTGAGAGACGAGGAATATGTGCTTGGTAGCTTTGCCGAGAAACATTTATTATTGACCACTTGCAAATATGATTGTTGACAGCGATTGCGAGCTGCGCTGTATGCAACAGCGGTGAGCGACAGTCCCCCCAAGTTGTTTTGTCTCCGTCTACATCGAGTGGGCCCAGCTTCCTTCAAGCCTACGCTGTCTACGCAAAACGTTACAGCGCCGGTGTCACAAAGTGGTCATTTGGAGCCGTTTGTGATAGCTTCAAGTGTTCTTTACTCGCGCGAGGACCTTCGCGAACAGCAGTGAGAAACAAGTCCCCAGAGGGAAATTCGTGTCTACAGCAAGCTTCACAGCGCAGTGACAAACAAGTGTGACTGTAGTGATTGCGGTCGGAACGAGAGCTTTTGCGTGAGTCAGTGATTTCGCTTGAACGTATTATTTCGTTTGAAAAGCTCAATAAGCACGCCTTTTTTCGTTATGTTCAAATGAAATTCGAGCTGTACAGCAGGTCACGGTTCTTGAGCATCCGTATGTACTGTATTTGAGAAATGCCGTCAGTGCGACGCTACTGCTCTAGTGCTAGTCAACAGGTCTACGTCTGGTCGCATTCGTTGCAGCGGTTGCAGTGATCGCGAGAGCAAGTCGTTTTTCCTGCGGCTTAGCCATCACTGATATTCATGGTGGCACGGGTGTGCTGTGTTAGAGAAACGCTGTGAGTGCGACATGGCCATTCCGAAAGCGGTGTTTTGTGTATGCGAAACGACCTCGGTTGTGCGGCCGTTGAGCAGTTTACTGCCGCGACTACCGAAGCGTCGCAACCATTATGTGGCATTGAGGTTCATAAATTGCATTTTACAACTGAGTGGCCGGATTAGCATGGTGTGCCGGCGGTACTCTGTAATCTATGTTAAAATATAGGTGTTCTTCATTGCAGCCGTGGCTTGTAGAGCGCCTCTTTTATTTCCTGCCGATTATAGGGCATATAGCTGGAATAAACATTTGCATCAAAAATTAAATGAGTCCTACTTCCCCTGCATGTGATCATGGGCTGATCCAAAGCAGTAGTGTTAAGCTTGGGTTATGACATGTTATCACGAGATGAGAAACATTTAATTACGAACAAAAACCATTACCCAAGCTTATTCACAGGCGCTTCACAATGCACAAATCTCTAAAATGTGCATTCGACACAACTCTTTTCCAAGAGCATTTCATTTGATATGATGCCTAAACAAAGACCAGAACAGATGCTTACGCTTCTCAAAGCAATCAACCAATAAGCAATTGTGCCTTATTAATACGAACACTTTGTTTACGGATCAGAACTGTATATAGAAAGGGTTTTCCGTAATAGTGAGCTGTGATTAAAAACAAAAATATTTTCAGTCAACTGCTGTGATTCAAATTCATTTTTGCCTAGCAGCATGGAGTGGAGTTGAATTTTACACAAATGTTAGCAAATTTAAGTGCATCATTGTAGTTGCCAGGGCCGTTGGTAAAACGCAGCGATCGTTAGTGCTCTATGAGCCATGACAGGCGGGATATAAATTGCAGCTTTTCAATCAGCGTCTGATCACATATTTGTTTTTTCTTGCACTACACTTCTGTCGGCGTGCTTCTCAACAACTCGGCTTTTTTGGTGTCGAACAGTTTCTAACTTGTGCTTCCTTGGTAAGCTGCACCAGCTTGAGTGAACCATTCTCGAAGCCTTTAGAAGTATATGTAATCCATGAACATGCACGCATGCGTCTCTTGCGTTAATTTTCTTGCGACTGCCTGCAATAAACATTATTTGCCTGCTGGGTGAAGGCGACTTGGGTGGATGTAGGTGCTTGTTTTCCCCTTCCACAATTAATGCTCAGCTATAGGTTTCTTGGGAACTAATCCATTCACAATAGTCGCATGGTCGCGACAGAGCCATTTTTGTGCATATTGCCAAACCAGGTTAAAAAGGTTTATTTTGATTTTTTTGGAAAGGTGTCATGCACTATAGCACTGTGGATGCTTTGCAGTGCTCACGTTTGGCCATTAAATTTAATATTAAATTTAAATAAATATAAATTAAATTATATTATAATATATATATTATTATATTATATTATATATATTATTATATTATATTATTATAATATATTAATAAATTATATTAAATAATAAATTTAATATTTAATTTAATATTAAATTTGAACCCATTTTCTTACTGCGTGGATCCCATATGCAGCTTCTCTGCTTTGCGCCTGTGCTAAGTTCTCCTCCTGCCCAGTTTGCTTAGACTCGAAAAATTTTTTCTTCTTGCCGCGTGCTCCGTTTAAAAAACATTAACTTACTATTGCAAGTAGACATATGTAAGATTATAACAAAAAAGGCAAGCGAGCAGCTTACTTTGTGCAGTAAACAAAGTGCGCCAGGAGATGACGCATCGAGCTTTTCAGTGCTAATGATTTCGAGACCAGAAAGAGAAGTGCTTTGTCAATAAGAAAGTGCGAGCACAGAGAGTCGGCACTCCTGGTAGTTCAAGGCTTAACAAAAACTGCACTCTATGCTACAAGTAGTGTGATGAAAATTCCAGGGTACAAAAACTATATAATTCTGGTTGTATTTGTCACCAAACACTTCTAACAGTCCTTGCGCTGAGCTATAGTATCTGGCTACTACGGTTCAGATGGTCGCTTTGCAGTCCATACCACTCGACAAAAATATGTGAGTACCAATATGCTTTGTGCACTTAAGCAGTGTCTATTGTCCCCGACAGCAAGTTTTCATGTTTACAAGGCATGCATGCTTTGAAAACGTTTCGTTCCCTGAAAAACTGACCATAATTGTAGTCGCCATAGTACTAGGTGGATGTTACGAGGCATGGCTGGATAAAGGAAAATGCGGTAAATGTTTTAGTTGAGATAATATCACAAGCAAAAATAATTGAACCGAACCCATCACTAGCATGCGTTCGTAATCGTGAAAACACTATGTACTCTCACGCTGCTAGAGAGTTGTCGTCCACTAAATTGTTCCTTCAAGAACGGCACGCTTTTTGCAAAGCATTGCTGTAATAGGCAATTTGCTATTCTTCGTGACATGTACTTGCTGCTTGGTCTCTTTGAGAAACCGTACTGTAAAATCTCCTAAAAGAATAATGCTTTGCATCCTACTGTTCTGAGCTGGATTGAAGTGATCCTAGCCGGCCCTCGGCAGTTGCCCCACGCTCTCACTCATCCTGCCTTTCTTCTTTTTTTGAATTTCAGGCAACCCCAAAGAATATACTCGCGCCTTTTCTTTTTCTTACATTAATTAATGACTTTGCTTTGAGTGTTTCATTTAACCAGTCTTCATTTATTTTTTTTCTGTGGTCTGTAATCCTACTATCACTGCCATCCAACTATCACAGAGGCGGCCAGTGCAAGTGGCCGCAGCCGCGCCTGACAAAGGCATGTTGGGCCTTGTTACAACTCTGCGGGGGCATGTTGTTTGACCCCTCGTTAGCCCCACGAAAAAGAAAAAAGTTGTCTCGGGAAAAATAGTTGTGGAACCTTTCCCCCGTAAGCTCCGTATGTGTCGGACGGCGACACACGACACACGATGGACAAGACGACGGGAAAAAGCGCTTTCCCGAAACTACCATGAATGACGGCTTCACACGAAGAAGCAGCGGACCTCAGTATCCTCCTCACCCATTTCCACGGGGCTCAGCGTGCTTGTGCGTCGATGCTTGCCATCTGTGAGTAGTGTGGTGAAAAAGGCGGAGCCTCAGTCTATTTAACGAGCGTCCTGAGTAAGACGATGGCTCTGGGCCTTATTGACAACACTCATCCAGTAGCTTGACGCAATGAGCTTTAATTCTTGACTGTTTGCTCTTTCTGTTTGCTTATAAATTATGTAATAAAGTTTCTTGAGAAGTGGCTGTAAACCCTTTTGTTTTTCGTTTTCCCAAATTTCAACTTCCATATTTCTTTAACCCGAAGGCACAGACACGCCAGCGAATGAATCCCGGGTTTGAGTGAACCCCTGCGCCACGACCACAGTTGACCAGTGGCGAGATTGGAACCTGCAAGTGGCAACAACGATCAGCCAGCGAGAGAGCAGATCTCTCGGGACCTGATCACCTATGTGGGTGTGGGCTTGGCTTTCCTCTGATGTTGACCAGATTCTAAAAGATGGTTAAAATTTAGAAGTTTGCGGAGACCTGTGCTTAAATCCTAAAGGTTTGGTATTTTTGCATAGTTGTTTTGGAAATAGCCCAGACTCAGGACTATCATGAACCTACAGAAGATGAACAATTCGCCCCTGTTGCTGTTGTGTGAGGAATTGGGGATTGATACAAAGGGTGTGGCATGAAAACCCGTCATTATTCAGGAAATCACTGATTTGGGGGCAGATGATGAGGAGCCAGTGGGGCGTGGAGACTCACAGGACAAAAATAGGAAGGGCTGCTCAGAAGCAGCAAAGGCGTAAGCGTGAAAGTGAGAATGAAGCAAAAAAACGAGGGGGAGTTAGAACTCCTTAAGTTAGAAGTGGAGTTGACCAATTCGACCAAAGTCGAGCAATTGTCCCCAGCAAGTGGTACCTCTTCTCAACAAAGAGGCAGAGTTCAAGATGTCTAGGCGCATGCAGCCATATGTGGTGTCAGGGGATATCGGTATGTATCTAGAAAGTTTTGAACGTACATGCGAGAAACTATCCTGCAGTCGAGACACTTGGTCTCAGAGGCTACTGACGGTTGTGTCCTGCAAGGCAGCGGAGGTTGTCGTGCGGCTCAGCAAGGAGGACGCAGACAACTACGAGAAGGTGAAGGCTTGCCTTATACGAAAATATAAACTTAGCGCCGAGGCGCTAAGACAGCGATTTCGGGGAGATAAGAATCGAGGGACGAGGCTATCCCGATTTTTTGTACAAGTCTCAAGTGAACTTGATCGAATGGTTAAAGAGCACAGAGTCGTATATTGAATGGGACGCAGTAGTGGAGAGGATTTTGTTGGAGCAGTTTTACAACTGCCTCCTTGAAGAGAAAAAAAATGGGCTACAGGACCGGGACAACATCAGGTCTGCGAGAAAAGCGGCCAAATTCATTGAGGAGTAGGCTTCGCGCTGGCAGTTCAGCAAGAACACTACAGTTGATTGGACCCGTAGGGTCGATACAAGTGGGAATTATCATCACGAGAGGCACTTTGGGAGATGTACAGTCGATAAAGACGAAAGGTTTCTTCCGATAGAAATCAAAGAAATGAAGACAGTGAGAACGGTGCAAAAGTGGTCAAAGCGCAGAAAGAAAAAGTAGCGTTTAAGGCTAGGAGGCCGCTCACTTACTACAGATGCAATGAGCCGGGAAAAAATAGCAGTGAGCAGCCAATAAGAAAAGCTGGCGTTCTCGTATGTCAGTAACTGCGATGAAAACATGAAGCTGTTAGAACTTTACGTGCATGACTAGGTAATGAACGGGAAGCAATGCAAGGTGCTGCGCGACTCAGCCGCAACGATCGATGTTGTCCATCCGTCGTATGTGTCGCCGTCCGATTACACAGGCGAATATGCATGGTTCCGACAGGTAGTGGAGGAACAAAGCATGCGCTTGCCTATAGCGACAGTGGTAATTGAGGGCCCTTTCAGTACGCTTGCGACCGAAGCCGCAGTGTCAGCAAAGCTACCGAAATGCTATCCGTATTTGTTCTCCAACAAATCGAATATGTTATTGCCAAAAAAGGGGATCCTTTTTGGAGACAGAGTTCTGCAGGCCTTGACCCGTTTGAAGGTTCGAGAACTTGCAACACAGCTTAATCCTGGGAATTCCAAAGCGGCGAAAACATCCGTTGAACTTGGGGCAGAGATGAATGAATAAGGTTCAGAAAATCGCGGTAACGAGGCACCCGAGACCGGAAAGCCTAGCAGTAAGCATCACGAACCGCGGAACGAGGAAATCCTAGAGAGTGGTTATTTGCCGCCAGTGTCAAGCAGTTTCACGACGCTGCTGAGTGCGAGCCAAGAAGAGCTAGGTATAGAACAAGCAAATGACCCGATGATACAAGAGATCAGAAATCCCCACAGAAAAAGTAAGGGAAAAAAAGAATATTTCTGTCCAGATGCGAGGCGGTGTGCTTTATCGCTTATACAAGGATAAGAGTGGAGTGGAGTGAGACCAATTAGTCGCTCCCCAGAAGTACTGACAAGATTTACTGCGACTTTCGCATGGCAACTCGTGGTCACGCCACCTAGAAATCAAGAAAAAAAAGTAAGGCTATTAAAAGAATACTATTGGCCTGGATGTTTTAAGGACATGGAGCGTTTTGTAAGGTCGTGCGACGCATGTCATCGGGTCGGAAAGACGTGAAGTAAGTGGAAAGCGCCGATGGTTTTAGTACCGATTATTACTGAGCAGTTTCATCGGTTTGGTGATAGATGTAGTTGGGCCGCACCCCGTAAGACTCGTCGTCTGGCGGGGGAGGAAGCTGTTACAACTCTGCTGGGGGCACGTTGTTTGACCCCTCGTTAACCCCACGAAAAGAAAAAAGGATGTCTCGAAGAAACTACCTGTGGAATCTTTCCCGCGCACGCTCCGCTTGTGTCGGACCGCGAGACGCGACCCATGACGGAAAAGACTACGAATGGAGGCGGGCAAAAGCGCATTCCTAAAACCACCGTGACAGACTGCTACAGACGAAGTAGCAGCGGACCTCTGTATCCTCCTCGCAAATTCCCATGGGGCTCAGCGTGCTTGTGCGGCGACTCTTGCCATCTGTGAATCGTGTGGTGAAAAAGGCGCAGCCTCCGTGTATTTAACGAGCGTCCTTAGTACGAACGATGGCTCTGGCCCTTCGCGACAAGACTCATCCAGTCGCTCAACGCAATGAACTTTAATTCTTCACTGTTTGTTCTTTCCGTTTTCTTCTAAAATATGTAATCTAGTTTCTTGAAAACTGCCAGTAAAACCGTTTGTTTTTCGTTTTCCCAAGCTGCATGTTCCATCTTTCTTCAGCCCGAAGGATCGGACACGCTACCCAACGGAGCCCGGGTTCGAGTGAACCCTTGCGCCACGACAGCCTGTAAGTCGTGGCTGCTAAGCAGATCGCCTTCTAACAATCGCGGGTTGGGTCGGGGATTGGGGGAATAGCCGGGTTGGAGGGGCAGGCCCACACCATGTGACACGTGTCCGACGACACTGCTCTACTGCGCGGGCAGCTGCTGCTTAAGGAGGGTTCAAAATGTTTTAGGGCTGCCGGGCAGAATGATGTATTGGTCAGAAGGTGCAGAAGGAGCTGTTCTTCACATTCCGCGCCCGCAGTGCAATAACACGCAGAAGAGGTAGCGGTTACTCTCGCGGCCTGACATTCCGATTCAATATACAAAAAAGACACCCGCGAGGGTCCTGTCGGAACAGCGAAGAAGTCTGGAGTCCCTTACAAGGCAATATAATATCCCTAAACTGCCTTCGGGATACGGACCACACACACCGTTACCTTATATGGGCCATGCTCATCAGGGGTTGGGAGGAAACGAGGCAGCAGACGCAGCCACCTGCGAGCTCTCCCACCGGGCTGTTTTCTCCTTCCCACCCGATTAGGACGACGCCGGCTGCAGCATCGAAAGTTTAATCGAAGGAAGCCCTCCTTCGCTGTCGCCTTCGGCTAGGGTCTCGCCGGAAATAAAACACACCCCTTCTGCTACATAGCATTGACAATGTTCTCCGCCACCCACCGCAAAAACTTGCTCACAGTCGGTTGGGCTACGCCGATGCTTGCTTCGTTTGTCACAATGCTTTCAAGCACCGGAGGCAAAGGTGCCCAGCGCGCTCAGCACCTGAATTCACGAGCACACCTCCCTGTTCATCGACGACTTCACCGCGCAGCCACTGTGCTCAATGGGTGGAACCAACTAGTCAAGCACGTCAAAATAGTCTAAATGCACCATCATACGCCGTTTCTCGCTCAGCCGCTATTTTCACACTCAAACGCTTCGTGACTATTTTGAACGCCCTGAAAATATTAACTCATCGCAATAACTAGGTGAGCAACGTCAAAGAGAGAGATAAAGAGACGAACGGAAAGGCAGGCAGGCAAACTAGGCGACGTCCGGTATGCTACCCTGCACGTGGGCAGTGCTACGGATGGAAGGGCCAGTACCTAATGAGTACACAGGGCATACACTGATAGATCACAACCTTGGACTCAGGTGTGCGCCTTAAAATTGAGCGCATGACAAAACAATTGACCTTATCGACACCGGCCATTAAACAGCTGGCACTTTGCCTACTCTATGCCGCGTATAATGACCGCACTTATGGACATACAGATGGTTCGGTTTCAAGTAAAAGTTCAACCTATGCCGCGGTCATTCCTGCGAGACAGACAAGTATTAAGCAGCGCACAACCCCCACCAGGTCAGAATTGGCCGCTCGTCGAGCGGCATGTGCAGTACATCGGTGCACAAACTCCCCACAAATGTGCTCAATTCTTTGACTCAAAAGCCGCCTTACAATGTCTTAATTCTGCTTTACGCCACGGCTGTCACTACCAACTCGTAGCTGAATTAGGACATCTTCAACACCAGGCGCAGGAAGCGGGTCAAGACACCGTCTTCTAGTGGATACCGGGACACCGTGGCATTGTCGAAAACGACGCAGCTGACACTGCAGCTCGATCAGCTAAAGACAGTACCAACATTGTCCAGATATCTTTGACAAGAGCCGACGCAGCAAGGCATCAGCGAATGCTTGGCCGAAATACGCTTTTAGCGTCATGGTCTTCTTTTGGAATCTCCGCATACCGTCTGATCGCCTAGACACTTTACTTCAACCCAGTCCTCCGTCTCCTCTCTCCCACTGCCATGCTATGCTGTTGTGTCGCCTGTGGCTGCGAGTGACGTTCACAAATGCCTACTTTAACTTAATCCCAATAGCAGACTCTCCGGCATGTGAGATCTGTGGGTGCAACGAGACAGTAGAAAAACGTTCTTTGTCACTGCCATCGGCTTCGTGTGTGCGCGCCTTCCTAGCTGTAACACTCCGCACCCCGCCATTTAGATCCTCGGCCCCTTACTGAAGCCAAGATTTTGGGTCCTCAGAGTAAGCCTTCAGCACAGAGGACAGCTTTGAAGGCCCTTTTCAAGTTCCTAAATGACTCAGGTGCAGCGTCAAGCTCTACAATAAAATCCTTTCTTCACGAATCCGCCGCTCGAGTCCAAGCCGACCGCAGCGGCCGCGTATCAAAACAGGCAGAACGCAGAAGGCTCCCGCTGCTGTGGGATCTCAGTGCATGTTACAGATCAAAAGGCAGTAGAAATTATTGCGGCGACCTCCACTGCGGCACCTCTTTCTGAAAGTGATACAAGTGCAAGAAGGTGGATTCCTTCTTTCACTCCCTCCGTTATCCCATCCTTTACGGCGCGGTGCGCGTGTCCGCCAAGATATTTGAGACTACTACTTCATTTCTTTATAATAATAACAATTACTGGTTTTAGGGGAAAGGAAATGGCGCAGTATCTGTCTCTTACATCGTTGGACACCTGAACCGCGCCGTTAGGGAAGGGATAAAGGATGTAGTGTAAGAGTTACCCGCCGCGGTTACTCAGTGGTTAGGGCGCTCGGCTACTGGTCCGGAGTTCCCGGGTTCGAACCCGACCACGGCGGCTGCGTTTTTATGCAGCAAAAACGCTAAGGCGCCCGTGTGCTGTGCGATCTCAGTGCTTGTTAAAGATCCCCAGCTGGTCGAAATTATTCCGGAGCGCTCCACTACGGCACCTCTTTCATCCTTTCATCTATCACTCCCTCCTTTATTCCTTTCCTTACGGCGCAGTTCAGGTGTCCAACGATATCTGAGACAGATACTGCGCCATTTCCTTTAACAAAACAATTAATATTTGGTAGTGAAAGAAGAAAGGAAGAAAGAGGTGCCGTAGTTGAGGACTCCTGAAGAATTTCGACCACCATGGGATCTTAATGTGCACTGACATCGCACAGCACACAGGCGCCTTAGCGTTTCGCCTCTATAAAACCGCAGGCACCGCTGTCGGCTTCCAACCCCGGAACTCCGGATCAGCAGCCGAGCGCCCTAACCACTGAGCCACCACGGCGGGTCACATTTCTTTTGGTCTAAAAACGATTATTATTTTTTTTTCGCGCCGACACCGCCAGGAGATGAGCTGATTCGGTTTCTGGTTGCGGAATAAGCGGATTGAATGACATTGCTTCGCTTTTTTGGCCATACCAAATTTTTTTAGAGAAACTGAAAAAAATAAAAACTGCTGAAGATTGTTCACCTTGCAGTCCTCCATCATAAGAACTGAGTGGTTTTAAGTTGATGGTGCAGGATTATTTTTGGAACCAATTTCTTAAGGTGCACCAGTGCGCGCGCCTTCAGGGATCGCTTGAAAGGCGCTCGTTTGCAGAGCTGGGTTCATTTAGCGGTACCTGAGGTAAACCGTAGGATTCTTACCGCAGCTGGGATGATTTAAAAGCTTGTTGGCGTCACAAGCTGACCAAAGCTGCAGAGATAGAATGTTACGTGTAACTGGAAAAAGTAACGACACCCTTCGAAGAGCACGCATTGTGCAGCGTGGTGCGCCCCTCACGTTTAGAATGCAGGATTACCTCAATCAGCTACAGGCGCGCTATGAACTCCTTCTCGGCCTCAGCTCCCGAACTGCCGCACAAACTTATATTAATGGTAGTCCAGTCGCGGACTTCGCTGTATTTCGCAGCATTCACTACGGTTCCATAGACGGTCGAGCAACCACCCCGTTTGTCGAACTTCTGAATGGTGAACAGTCAGATAGTGCTGAGGACATCAAGGCTGTCTTTAGTGAACATTTAATCGCCTCTTTACAACATAGAGCACAGGGATACGCGATCTAAATGCAGGTGTTCGTTAATTTTGGTGAGGCATAGCCTGCATACCTGAAGGGAGCCGCGACAGCTTCGCCTGGTTTTCCAGGGCATGAAAGCTTCCACTGCAGCTGGTCCAGGCGGGCTACCAATTGTATTTTACAAAACTTTCTTCACAGAGATACATGTGCATCTTCTGTCCTTGCTCAATGGCCTTCTTGTCGACGGGTTTCGGCCGGAATTTTTTCGCGAGAGTCATATAGTGCTCCTTCTAAACAGTGGTGGAGTGCCGTCCGACCCAAAAGCATGGAGGCCTATCTCCCTCCTGAACTCTGATTATAAAATACTAGCTGCGATATTAGCGCATCGCACAACGTCTGCTCTTAGTGACATAATAAGCAATGTTCAGACGTGTTGTGTGGCCTCACGCACAATTTTTTCGTCACCAGCTTTAACCCGCGATTTCTTAACTTTTTCAACGCGCACGCAGGTTCGGGAGCTTTTGTTTCTCTAGATCAATAATAATAATATTAATTGGTTTTGGGGGAGAAAGGAAATGGCGCAGTATGTCTCATATATCGTTGGACACCTGAACCGCGCCGTAAGGGAAGGGTAACGGAGGGAGTGAAAGAAGAAAGGAAGAGAGAGACCGTAGTGCAGGGCTCCGGAATAATTTCGACCACCTGGGGACCTTTATCGTGCACTGACATCGCACAGCACACCGGCGCCTTAGCGTGTTTCCTCCATAAAAACGCAGCCGCCGCGGTCGGGTTTGAACCCGGGAACTCCGGATCAGTAGTCGAGCGCCCTAACCACTGAGCCACCGTGGCGGGGCTCTCTAGATCAAGAAAAAGCTTTTCACCGCGTTGAGCGTGACCTTTGAACAGTTCTAGACTGTTTTGGCTTCCCTAGGCGTCTGATAAACTTCTTGGGATTGCTGTACACCGAATTTGCAGCAAGCCTCTCATTTAACGATCAGTTAGCCGACCCCAATTCAGTGAGTCGTGGCATATGCCAGGGCTGCCCACTGTCATTAATTCTTTCGTCCTTTGCATTGAACCGATGTTGCAACAAATTCTAATTTTCAAGTCGATGCGGGGCTTTTCTCTCCCATGCTTGGGCGACGTTAAAGTAGCAGGTTATGCTGATGAAAATTCTCTCTTTATTATAAACATTGACAGCTATACAGCATTTGTGAGGCTCTTTCACACTTATAGATGCTTGTCAGGTGCACTTCTCAATCCTTCTAAAAGCCAGGCGTTACGCTTTGCATCTTTTAATGACCAATTTCGCGATGGTGTCCAATGAGTAGGTGGCGAAAAAGTCCTTGGTGTCACGTTGCTCGCCTCCGGTGAAATAGCCCGAGGCATCTGAAATGGAATAAAACGCAATGCTCATCAGCGTATCTAAGTCGCAAATCCTTCGACGTACCTTTCTCTGAATGAGCTTACCTTATCAGAAGATGCATAATAGCTTCCTTATTCTACGTCGCAAAAAAGCGCCCTCGTAGTCGCGTCCTCCAGAGGCTGGCCACAGCGTGTGGAACTTTCTTCTGGGGTGAACACACAGATAGCGTTCAAGAGATTTTGTCCACCTGCCCACAGACATGGGTTGCTTCAGCATCCCGGATCTTGAAGTTATATGTCTTGCATTGGCTTTAAGGGCCATGTGGGACCTTATCTCAGACAGCGTATCGAGGAAGAGCACTCACCGCATATTTGATGGTAACATCACGTCGCTCCTTTGAGTTATCAAATTGGAAAGGCCCTGCGGCTTAAAAGTCGCCAGCTTTCTTTACATATGTTGTGAGATCCTTACATTTTCTTGCAGGCACTCTTTCTGATTGTGATTTGAAAGAATAGTCCGCGAGTGGAACTTGAGAGTATGTTGCTCTTCGCATCCTGAATGTAGACCAGCGCAGGAAACTGCGCAAAAGGGGGAAACAAAGAAACGTTGCCTCTCACCCCGCTGATGTATCCAATTTTACCTGGATTCGTGAATGGGAAGTGTTACCCACAGCTGACCGCGTTGCGGTGTTGGGCGTGGCACCCTCCGCCTTATGTACACAGTATGGTCGAACTGAAACCCTGAACCATGCCGTTTTTGAATGCCCAGTCAGCCGCAATTTCCTTTTCCTTCCTTTTTACTATTATTTTTAATAAAACCACTACCACCACCACCGCAATTTCTGGCGCTTGATAGCGAGCATGTTCCAGGGGCCCTTGCGGTGGTAGAGTCGCAGTCGCAATTTTTTTGTGTAATTAATAATGTGTATGGGTGCTTATGTACAGGGGAAAATGAGGCGACTTGCTGTCTTGCTGGGAGGTCCGCAGAAAGCAATGTTCCCTTTACTTTACCACCTCATAACTATGATGCTGAAACACTTGAATGAAGAACTCATCGTGTCGGGTGAGGAGGCCTTCCTCCTCTGCTTATCAACAAGGATTATAGTTAACGATAGAGGTGTGTCCACGCCCATCCTTCCGTATTAGGAAGTTTTGCGAGTGTTGGTCATTTTTTCCGTCCTTGTATCCCACTTAAGTGCATAATGAAGCTGCTTTAAGCCAGCTCTCGTAGAAACCACGAATTGTTCACTGAAATGTCGTTTGCATATATATGATACTGTGCCATGATGAGTCATTGTGATGTCCTTGGAACCCAGGCCACTTGTGTAAAGAGTCTTTAGCACTCTAGATATTTTCTGAAAAATAAAATTCTCTTAAAAAGGATTCTTACCGCTCTTTTCCGACAAATTCAAAACGTAGCGTTCATCAAATAAAAAATTAGCCTCAGTTCTTGTTTCATTTCTGTGTGTGTGAAACTAATTTTTGATTTGAGGAACGCTGCGGATCGAAGCAATTCATTTTACTTGGAAACGAGCGGCAAAAATTCTACGTCCTGCCTAAAGTACCGCTAAAGGAGCTCTGAAACTAATTTTTGATTTCATGAATGCTTCTTTTCGAAGCATTTCATTTTACATAGAAACGAGGTAAAAATCCTACGCCTTGCCTGAAGTACCGCTAAATGAGCTCTGAAACTAATTTTTGATTTGGTGAATGCTTCTGTTCCAAGCAATTCATTTTACATGGAAACGAGTGGTAGCAATCCTAAGCATTGCCTGAAGTACCGCCAAATGAACCCAGCGCTGCAGACGAGCGGCTTTGAAGCCATTCCTGAAGGCGTGCGCACTGGTGCACCTTATGAAAGTGGTTCCGACAAGAATACCGCACCATCAACCTCAAACAACTCAGTTCTTATGATGGAGGATTGCAAGGTGAGCAATCTTCCGCGGAAGTGTTTATTTTTTTTTCAGTTTATCTACAAGACATTCGCTCTGGCCAAAAAAGCAAAGCAATGTCATTCAACCCCGTTGTTTCGTTACACGAACGCGCATGCGCTCATCTCCTGGCGGCGGCGGCGCGAAACGCGCTCGCTCTCTCCGAAAGAAAAAAATAATAATTGGGTTTTACTTTTTAACATCGGTTTCAAGGAAAGGAAATGACGCTGCAACTGTCACACGTATCTTGGTGGACACCTAGACCCAGCTGTAATGGTTTGGATAGATGAGGGAGTGGAAGAAGAAAGGAAGAACGAGGTGCAGAATAGGAGATCTCCCATAATTCCGACCGCCTATGGATCTTTAACGTGCAATGCAATGAGATCACACAGCACACTGGTGCCTTTTGCGTTTAGAAAATCGGTGGTGTAGTTTGGTTTGGTTTGGTTTATGAGGGTTTAACGTCCCAAAGCGACTCAGGCTACGAGAGACGCCGTAGTGAAGGGCTCCGGAAATTTCGACCACCTGGGGTTCTTTAACAACTGACATCGCACAGTACACGAGCCTCTAGAATTTCGCCTCCATCGAAATTCGACCGCCGCCGCCGGGATCGATCCCGCGTCATTCAGGCGAGCAGTCGAGTGCCATAACAGCTCAGCCACCGCGTCGGCTTGGTGGTGTAGTGGTTTTTTATTAAAATAATAGTGAAAAGCAAGTAAAAAAAAATGGCCAGGCTTAGCTTGGTTAAACCAACAATGCGATGCAGATCTCGATGGAGTTCAGTGCTGCTCCGTTGACTCGATAGGCTATTGACTCGATCGCCATTGAAACTGCCCGTGTAGCAGCGCTCGATCGCCTTTGAGTCGATAGACTATCGGATAGAGGGCCCTCGAAATGCCCGTGTGACTGGGGTATAAGACTGTCCCGGCGAAGGAGCGCAGCTCTTTTATACATATGCCGTGACGTCAATCATAGCGCAGCGCCCCTAGCGGGAGGAGCGGGAGTCAGGTGGTGGCTGCGGCCGCGCGCGACCGCGCCATATGGGGCTTAGCTTTTCCTCCGTGACGTCACGCGCCGGCGCAGCGCCCCTAGCGGGAGGAGCGGGAGTCAGGTGGTGGCTGCGGCCGCGCGCGACCGCGCCAGATGGGGCCCAGCTTTTCCTCCGTGACGTCACGCGCCGGCGCAGCGCCCCTAGCGGGAGGAGCGGGAGTCAGGTGGTGGCTGCGGCCGCGCGCGACTGCGCGAGTTGGGGCCCAGCTTTTCCTCCGTGACGTCACGCGCCGGCGCAGCGCCCCTAGCGGGAGGAGCGGCAGTCAGGTGGTGGCTGCGGCCGCGCGCGACTGCGCGAGTTGGGGCCCAGCTTTTCCTCCGTGACGTCACGCGCCGGCGCAGCGCCCCTAGCGGGAGGAGCGGGAGTCAGGTGGTGGCTGCGGCCGCGCGCGACCGCGCGAGTTGGGGCCCAGCTTTTCCTCCGGCTGTCGTGACGTCACGTCATGTGGTTGCGCTAAAGATCAATGGTGGCTGCCCGGCCGCGCCCAAGGGCTGAACTGAGTGATTCCAATATGCAACGCGTAAAAGATTTTTGCTTGCCCCGACACCAGCCATCGATACTGAAGCACCTGAGCTAGGGCAGCAGAAATACAGCATAGCAGGCAGAATGGAGAAATGAAAAGAGGCGAGGGGGCAAGAAGAGAGGATAGGAGAAGTAATAGATACAAACTATTTACACAATAAGAAGTGTGTCCAGGTTGTGCGCGTGATATTTCATGTTGGAGGAATTAAAAGATTTTGTGAATTGGAAAATTGGTTTTCGGGGAAAGGAAATCGCGTAGTACTGTGTCACATATCGCAGACACCTGAACCGCGCCGTAAAGAAAGGGATAAAGGAGGGAGTGCAAGAAAAAGGAAGAGATGCCGTAGTGGAGGGCTTCGCAATCATTTCGACCACCTGGGGATCTTAAACGTGCACCGATATCGCACAGCCCACGGGAGCCTTTGCATTTCGCCTCCATCTGAACTCTGCCACCGCGGTCGGGTTCGATTCCGGGAACTCCGGATCAACAGCCAAGCGGCCTAACCACTGAGCCACTGCGGCGGGTCATTTTACGTTTCTCCTCGATCGAGAGTGAAAGAGAGGGTTTATTGACTTGAAAGGCAGGCAGGTTGGCCTGAAAAATATCTGACCTGCTACTCAGCACTGGGGAACGGAAAGAGGAGAATAAAGAGGGTCACGATGGGGGTGGTGATGATGGGAGGAGGCTGATGAAAAAATACATAATAAAAGACCAAAAGAAAAAGGCGCACTTTCTATCATCACAAACTAGAGGCAAGGTCCGTGATGCTTAAAAAGCGTGAGAGCGCTCGCGTTGCCTGTACAGTTTTCAAACTATCTCGTCAAGCACCGAGGATGAAATCCTCCGAGAGAGACATTGTGTCCATAGACGTCAAAACAGATGCAAGCATGAGTCTTCCATGTGTATATGATGGACACACCACTAAAACATGTTCTGTAGTCTCTTGCTCGCCACCTGTGGCACATCCGGGGAGTGCGCTTGTCCTATTAAGTGCTAGTATTTGCGCGTGAAGGCGACGTTTATACAATCTATGGATTACGCATTCAATAGGGCGTGGTAATCTGAGAGAAAAAGGACAGGTCATCGCCGGATCTAGCCGTTTAAGGCGTATGTGTTGAGTGTCTGGCAGGGCCCAGTACCTAGCCGTCGCACTCCTCATTGATTCCGAAAGGAGACAAGTGGTCTCCAGTCTAGAGAACGGCACAGCTGTACGCAGGCCACTGCTGAAGGCGCTCCTTGCTTCAGCGTCGGTGGTCTCATTTTCATCGAGTCCGCATTGTCCAGGGATCCACTGAAACACTATAAGGTGGCCTTTTTTCTGAGAAAATGAGAGGAGACTAATTATATGAAGAGCCAGAGCTTGGTAGGTGGTGTGGCGTAGGAAGCCTCCCAAAATTTGTAGCCCAGGTTCACAGTCAGTAAAAATACATCACTGTAGAGGCGGTTCTCTGAAGATGTGGCGAATTTTTTCCCGAAGGCCCGCAAACTCATCAGCGGTTGACCTAGACTTGTGTCCAAAAATTAATCTGTGGGTCGTCTGCTAAGAGGGGTTGCGAAAGCTTCTGTCTGTGCATTTGGTGACGCAGATCCATCCGTGTACACGCGCAGAGCTTTGGTATTCCAAGCAGAACTAAGCAAGGGCAAGTTGGATCAGTCCGCTAACCGGCATCGCAGATTTCTGGGTTATGCCAGGGACATGCAGAAATACTGAAGGCTGAGTCATTACCCATGGTGACTGCAAGGGATGATGCGGCAGGGCGAAGTCTAATGGCAATTCAGATCGATGGAAGCGCAGTGCACGTGCAAAACTGCTGTCCGGTCGCTCACCAAAAATCTCCGTCAGCGGGTGACAGCGGTGCCGTGTAAGCACTCGTAAATATGCACGAAGTGGTTCGTGTGACATGTAGATCGATATTAGGAACGCACGAGATTCCTCAATCGGGCCTTTGTTCTAAACACAACGTAGTAATCCGAGGCATATCTTGGGCGCCTGTGCTTGAACACTCTCTAATGTCCGCACGCAGGAAATACTCATGGTAGAGGGTACAGGAAGGCTGCAACGAATGTAGCCTATAGAGAAAGCATCCTAAAGTCTTAGCAAGTAGCGCTCCGTTTGTCCCAATTTAATGCCTGCTACGAAGCGAAGGACCCGGCAAAAAAGAGTGTCTTTTCTTTAGCATATTTATATGCATCGACCATGACAGAATGCGGTCAATGATAATGCCCAAAAATCTGTGATGGGAGACATATGGTGTTTCATCCATTTGAAGTAATGCAGGTTAGCGGCAGACAGACTTGCACATGCATGCGACCACAGCACATTTTTCAGCTGCAAAATGCAAACCCTGACGTCGTAGGTACCTTGAAGTAGATGACGCGGCAAGTTGTAATCTCGCACGCATTTGCTGACGTGCCGAACCCGAAGCACAGATGCAGATATCATCAGTACAGGCGCTGATGTGAATGTGACTGGGAAGTTCACTCACCAGTCCAATCAATGCCAAGTTAAATAGGGTTGAGCTGAGAGCTCCTCCCTGAGGAACTCCACGGCAAACGTGATTACGGGTAGTCTCTCCATCAGGCGTAGACATGTAAACGGACCGGCAGTTGAGTTAGCTCACAATCCACGAGTACATCCGGTCTCCAACGCTGATGTCGTCAAGGGCATCAAGGATGGCGTCATGAATTGCATTATCGTAGGCCCCTTTGATGTCCAAGAAGATAGCGGCGACGAGTCGACATCACTATTATCTGCTCGCTGCCTTACGCTGCCCTGCGGTCTCTCTATCTCGCGCCGCGTACCCCGACCTGAAGCCTACCATGGAGGCCACATTTCGATGGAGGGGAAGCTCAAACGGTGCCCGTGAACTGCGCAATGTCATTACACGTTAAGGTTCCACAGGTGTTCGCTTCTCGGAGCCCACCAATACGGCACCTCTTTATGCCACAAAATATGCAGGTGGAAGTAAATCCTCCGCGACAGTCACGAAAGAAAAGGAAATCAAGGGCGCATAACTGCCTCCCTGGTTCAGTAGACAATCTCAATCGCGCTTTGATCTACGGGGCAGTAAAATGTGCGCTGCTCGCGTTGGAGTGTGAAACGTTGCGGCAGAATCATGGCAGGGTAACAATATCGTACTCGCCGCAGTTGCTCTGTTGGTTATGCGCTCGTCTGCTGAGCCGGGGTACCCGGGTTCGAACCCAACCGCGGCGGCAGCCTTTAGATGGAGGCGAAACGGAGAAGGCGCACGTGTGGTGTGCGTTGGCAGTGCAAGGCAAACATCCGAAATTATTCCGGAGCCCTCCCCTGCGGCATCTTTTAATTCCTTTCTTCTTTCACTCCCTCCTTTATCCTTCCCTTACGGTGCGGTTCAGGTATCCAACGATATATGAGACAGATAATGCGCCATTTCCGTTCCCCCAAAACCAATTATTGTTATTAATATTAATTTTTGCCCGTGTGCTCTATGATTTCAGTGCACGTTAAACTTCCCCAGAGGTTCGACATTATTCCGGAGCCCTCAACTACGGCACCTCTTTCTTCCTTTTTTTTTAGACGAAAGCTTGAATACACCAGCTAGCGAGCCATTTCGGCTCGTTGCGCCGTATTCCCAGCGCCTCCTGTTTTTTCAAAAAAAATAATTAAAAATAGGTTTGGCGCTGGTATACCGTATGCCGTATGTCGGCAGCCGTATGCCGTATGCGGTGGCTGACGAACAACCTTGAGCCGCAGTTTCCTAGCATCGCCGCAGCCGCGCTACAACAGATTGTGCCGCCGTCGACGCCGCTGCAGTCGCCGCTCGCACCACCAGATGTGCTCCGCTCGGGTAGAGGCAGAGGAGGTGTCGTCTCGTAAGGTATATATATATATATGCTTTACCCACCATTTTTAGATACGAGCAGTTGGAAAACTTGCCCCCGGGAATCGGCCCCACTTCCGTTGCCGCTTTCATCTCAAACAAAGAGACGCGAGTGCCGTTTGTAGGGTTTTTGGTAGTACCATGTTAGTTTTCTTGGTATTACTTTCGCCGCCGCACGCCCACTGGCTGCGCTTGGTCACGTGGAGAGTGCTCCATAACTGGTCTACGCTGGCTCACTGCCTTGAATTCTGTGCGCCGGGTGCGGCTGCTTCAAGTCGCGCTCGTCCACGTATGCAAAGTTTGCGTGCCGTCTACGCCTGCGGTGCGAGAGGCCAAGATGCTCAGGGTTAAGCTTTTGGCTATAGATCTCGGGTGAAACTTAAAGCCCGTCTTTCCGTGGTTCCACGCGGCAAAATCAAAAAAACACGACGTGCCGCTCACCCCTGCGTAGTTTCGGTTTCTCCGGTGAGTAATATGTGGTTGTGCAAAGAAGACTGTAATTTTCCCTCTATTGATTAGATCAGTAAAAGTTGAGTGTCTGGAAATAAAACATGGCAAAAGCTTGAAAAGACAACAAATCCTTCTTCCTTTTTTTGCTTGCGGCATGCGCACTTTTAATTTCCTCTTCAGCCACTTTTCTTGTTTTTATGAGTCGTGATGAAAATATGATCGTCCTGGTGGTTGAGGACCCGCCGCGGTGGCTCAGTGGTTAGGGCGCTCGACTACTGATCCGCAGTTCCCGGGTTCGAACCCGACCGCGGCGGCTGCGTTTTTATGGAGGAAAAACGCTAAGGCGCCCGTGTGCTGTGCGATGTGAGTGCACGTTAAAGATCCCCAGGTGGTCGAAATTATTCCGGAGCCCTCCACTACGGCACCTAATTCTTCCTTTCTTCGTTCACTCCCTCTCTTATCCCACCCCTTACGGCGCGGTTCAGGTGTCCAACGATATATGAGACAGATACTGCGCCATTTCCTTTCCCCAAAAAAACCCAATTATTATTATTATTATTATTATTATTATTATTATTATTGAGGCAATTTCTCTAAATAAAGTGGTCGATTCTGGGAGGACGGTAGCTTTACTTCTTGAATGCGTATCTATCTAATACGAATGCAATAAGCTGTTTGCCCATGCGTCTTCAACGCGCCCGGATAATGTTATAGTTATAAATGCTACTAAGCCGTCTTGTTTCATTAATATAAAAGAGACGAAGGCGCAAATTACGTTTGTATTCATTATATGCGTTTCTGTACGCACGCGACACACCGTCTGCTGACGCTTCTCAAGCCGGAAGTAGCAGGTGACGCGCCCATCTCAAAGCGACCGCAGCGCCATCGCCCATGCAGCAACCGTTTTGGGTGCGCTCTCTGCCCGGCTGCTCTTATCTAAAAACGTTGAGCAACGTTTTTAGATAACGTTGGATAAACCAAAGAAAACTGACATGGCACTGTCAAAACGCTAGAGATGGCGCTCACGTCTTTTTGTGATGAAAACGGCAAAGAAAGTAGGGTCGATACCCTAAAACATTAGTTTCGCCTCAGCGTATCGTATTCGCTATGGAGAGAGCGAAAGAGAGTCAACAACGACAGAACGAAGCGAGGAAGAACGTGCTCAGGAGACGTCAGAACAACGCGCCGCAGAACTCGAGAAGCGCCGGAACGAAGATGCGGCTAGAAAAGTCGTGCCACGTCCCGGATTGACTCTTCAATTTTGGGAGAGACAGGTTTCAGTTCTCAAGAGCGTCAGAATGATACGCTGCGGAGACGGCGGGCGAGGATACGAAGCTTTCGCAATACAACTAGGGTTAACCAGAGCTAAACCACAGCCAATTTTTAAAGCCAAAGCTTTACTGGTCGCGAAATTGCGATTTCACTGTGGAGGTGCTCCGACTAGGCATATGACGTAACATGGCGGATATTTCTCCCTCTCTCGCTCCCTAGTCAGGTGTTCCACGTGCCTTTCCTCAAAATCCAACTTTCAAATTTTAGATTTCTCATTCTTTTTACTCCCTCCTTTATCGCGGGTGTCCACAGCGATATGTGAGACGGTTACTGTGCCATTTCTTTTCCTCAAAATCCAAAAAAACAAGTGAGCCGATGGCATTCACAGAGTTCAATGACGTTTTCAGCTTTGCAAATGCCGTTCATTTTCACGAAAGGAAAGGCGCACAACCCGCTCCGTGGGTCAATGGAGACCTCAATCTCGCTTTAATGTACGTGGCGTTGTTGCCCAACTGCAAACGCCTGCTTTGATTGCGTTCCGCAGACTGGATAGGCAGCACGCCCTCCTTGCCACCATGGGAGGTGGCACAGTTAATTGCTGATTGCTAGAGATTAACAAATGAACGAACGCTGGTTATTGCTGCAGTGCCGCATGTCAGCCAAAACGCTGTCAGCGCTAATGAATTCCAGGCCACATCTCTCTCTCACCACCGCCACATGTATCAAAGCATGAATGAGGCGTCTGCATATCCAAGCAGCCCTTTATGGGCCTTTCATTTGCACAAAGCCATCGCCGTCTAGAACATTCTCAACGCCAACGCCAATGCTTTCGCTTTGTATGTCTTGGATTAGCTAAGCTAATCCACATTATTTTTTTCACTCAATCCTTTATCCCTTCTCATAAGGCGCGGTGCGGGTGTCCAATGTGATCAGTGCAACATAATGCATCATTCCATTAATCAAAAAACAATCTCATTTTTCTTTCTGCAATGGAGTAAGACCCGCCGCGGTGACTTAGTGGTTAAGGCGGTCGTCTACTGAGCTGGAGTTTCCGGGTACAAACCCCGTCGCGGCGGCAGCGTTTCGATGGAGGCGAAAGGCAAAATGCGCCGGTGTGCTGTCCGATGTCAGTGCACGTTAAAAATCACGTCTTCCATCCTTTTTCTTTCCCCCCTCCTTTATCCCTACCCCTAGAGCGCGTATCAGCCCAGTGGATAGGGCGCTCAACTACTTATCCTGAATTCCCGGGTTCGAACCTGACCGCTACTGCGTTTTTATGGACGAAAAGCGCTAAGGCGCCCGTTTGCTGCGCGATGTCAGTGCACGTTAAAGATCCACAGGTGGTCGAAATTATTCCGAAGCCCTCCACTACGGCGCTTTCTTGCTTTATTCTTTCATGCCCTCCTTTATCCCTTCCGTTACGGCGCGGTTCAGGTGTCCAACGATATATGAGGAAGATACTGCGCCATTTCCTTTCCCCTAAATCCCATTATAATTATAGCGCGTTTCTGGTGTCCGCCGAGATGCGAGACAGATACTGCACGATTTAGTTCCAAAAATCAATTTTCATTTTTTTTCAAGCCCCGCCGCGGTGGCTCAGTGGTTAGGGCACTCGACTACTGATCCGGAGTTCCCGGGTTCGAACCCGACCGCGGCGGCTGCGTTTTTATGGAGGAAAAACGTTAAGGCGCCCTTGTGCTGTGCGATGTCAGTGCACGTTAAAGATCCCCAGGTGGTCGAAATTATTCTGGAGCCCTCCACTACGGCACCTATTCTTCCTTTCTTCTTTCACTCCCTCCTTTATCCCTTCCCTTACGGCGCGGTTCAGGTGTCCAAAGATATATGAGACAGATATTGCGCCATTTCCTTTCCCCAAAAATCAATTATTATTATTAATTTTTTTCAATATCCCCAGTTGGCTTGAATTTTTCCAGAGACCTACAATTTGGCACCTCTTTCTTGCTTTCTTCTTTCACTCCCTCCTTCATCCCATCCCATATGGCGCGGTTCGGTTGCCCACCGAGATACGTGACTGTTACTGCGCGTTT
The DNA here is from genome assembly GCF_052857255.1 of Amblyomma americanum. Taxonomy (NCBI): domain Eukaryota; kingdom Metazoa; phylum Arthropoda; class Arachnida; order Ixodida; family Ixodidae; genus Amblyomma; species Amblyomma americanum. The sequence continues at coordinate 449,954,296 of NC_135497.1, forward strand.
TACTTTCCTGCAAAACCAATTTTCTATTTTTATTGTAATAGGCCACCATCGTTCATTGGATTCATTAGAGATTGCATCGGCAACGCTGAATGTTCCGCTAATTTTAAGGAAAGGAAAGCTGTAAAACTGGCTTCTTCGGTGAGTGGACTCCTTATTCGCGCTTTTATTTGCGCGTCGGTCGTGTTCACATGCAAAGGAGGAGGAGGAGGAATAACCGTTTTTTTGAAATAGCAGAATGAGGTTCTTGCGGGTGAAGCAACTATTTTAGGGCCCCACTGGCTCTAGCGGGTCGTTCGGTTTGGTCCAAGGTTGCCTGTTGGCTTCCCAGGTAGTTCCAGGCGAGTCGCACCTCCCATGACCTTTAAAATTCGTTGCGTGGGACGAGAGGTGAGTTTCCCTCTGTTGGTCTTTGTTTGCAATGCCTAGTGATAAGTTTGAGTGTTGGTGTGTCGCCGCACCAAAGACAGGAGTCATCGTATAGGGACGGGTGTACTTTCCTGACTGTGTGTATGGTGGGATATTTGTTGATTTGTAGGCATCTCGAGTCCATTAATTGCCAGCGTTTGAGTTTAGAGTGGGGTGGCGCCATTGTCTGCCTGCTGCGTCTTTGGCTGTAGAGGATATCTTGCGGCAGCGAAGGTTTGAGGTATTTCTCCCGGGTCGATGTGTCCGCGGCTCGGAAAATTAGTCCTCGAGCCAGGCGTTCCGCTCGTTCCTTTCCCTGTACATCTTCCTGAGCGGTGCACCATGTGATGATGTGATCTAGGTTAGTTCCTAGTATGCCTAGGACGCTCCGAGGGAGGGCGCCCTTGAGAAACAGTCGGCAAGCTTCTTGCGAATCCGTGAGAAAACGTGCAGATTGCCTCTTGCCCACTGCCGCTCGTATGGCTAATGCTATGACTGCCACTTCGGCCACAGCCGTGCTCTTGGTGCGGATCGTAGCCGACATGATTGCTTGATCCCCTCTAGTGACGACCGCAGCAAAAGCTCCCAGCCTTACTGGGTAGCGAGGTGCGTCTGTGCAGTAAGTGTTTGGGTCGTTGCGTAACCGTCCGAGTGCCACCACTCTCGCTCGTCTGCGGCCGGCGTTAAGCATGAGGTGTATGTTCTTGGGTATTGGGTCCACGTGTATGCGTTCTCAGTCCTGTCCGCGTGTTTGATGCGTGTCCTCCCCGCAGAATTGGGGTGCCAAGGGGTAGTGAAGACTATGTAGTAAATCTCCACCTTGGGTTGTCGAGTTGAGTCTCTCTGCGCGATCAAGACAGCCGCGGCGTGTTCATCGTGTGAATTGTAAATACCCAGACTCTCCAGACGCTCTGTGCCAGTGCAGTCAGGGAGGCCCAGTGCAGCTTTGTAGACAGTGCGTATGAGTACGTTAGGCTGTTCTGCATCACATCTGAGCCAAAGCTGGTATGAGTGTCGATACACTCCTGGCCGTGTGTTTGAGTTTGCTCAGTGTTGACGATACGCTCCTGCACTTTTTGTAATGGCTTCCATTGATCTCCATATTGAGGATGGAGCAGCGCGTCTGCTGGGTGTTTTAGGTCTAATGTGTATAAATTTTGATGTTACCGGTGCGCATCTCATGCCTGCCATCCTCGCGTGTGGCTCAATTGTGTTGATCGCTCTTTGTAGAGTGTTCTCTGTGTCCGTAGTACCCCTTGGTCGCCCAAAGGGTGAGGTCAAGCCTTTGCTTTGGACAGTATTTCGTCCTTTCAAATTGCTTCATCATGAACTAATACCGCGCGCAACCTGTACATAATTATTATTGTGTATACTGTTTTTGTCTAGACTACCTCTCCCCCACCCTCTCCAGTTCCCTCACTTCTTTCATTTCATTTCTTCATTCTGCCTGCTATCTTTTCTTTTCGCTGCCCCAGGTCAGGTGCTTCAGTGTCGATGGAAGATGCCAGGGCTAGCAAAAAATCTGTTTGCTTTAATATTATTATCATTTTAATAACCACTTCTAGGAATGATGGCCCCGCAGCCATTTTTATTCTTTCTATCCTTAATCGTTTCTCTTGCCATGTGGTTAGCTGTCGACCGAGATGTGAGACAGTTACAGCGTCCATATCTTTCCTCAAAAAAAAAATTTTCGCAGCCTTACTGATCCGGACTACCCGGGTTCGAACCCGAGCGCGGGGCAGTGTTTCAATGGAGGGGAAACCCAAAGGCGCCCGTTTGCAGTGCGATGTCAGTGCACGTTAAAGATCCCAGTTGGTTTTAATTATTCGATAACCCTCTACTATGCCACCACTTTTTCTTTTTCTTCTTTCACTGCCACCTTCCTCAATGAAGAAAGGAAGACGACGAAGCGCCACCGCGTGCCAAGCGTCTGCGCTTGAGAGAAAAAAAACACGCTGACAGAAGACTGACGTGATCAAGAGATGTCGCCACTTAGTATTCGAGACTTGATTAGGGTGTCTCCAGGAGCCAGGAGCGGATTTCTGAAGAGGTTTGACGTCGCGCTTTCATGGCAACGCTCAGTTCCGGTGAAGGCGCCCTCTCAGCTCCAGCTGGACTGCCTCCTCCTGTGCGCTAAACGACCGCGTTCCGTCGTCCCTGGCTTCCATGAGGACCCGTAATGTGCGGCGTCTATGCAGGGCGGCCCAGGTGCAGCCGCGAGGATATTACAGCGCTATCAAAGGCGTGTATGTCAAGGTAGGAACTCTCACCAGAGGCACACGTGTATAAATATTTATACGTTAATTCGAATGAAAACGTATATTATTGCGTGCGTGTTTAGCGAAGGCAACGTGAGCTGGGGCTTCATCCATGCTCTTGAGTTGGAGTCATCCGCTTCTTCCTTTTATATATGAAACACAGCAACGCATGCTGTTACCAGTACTTCGTGTGCTGATCTTAGCTGCTTTAAAACACAGGCATTAATGCTGGAGAGTCGCTGCCGCCAGATTAGGTTTCGAGTCTCATGTAGCCTCTGAAAAAAGCACGTCGTTTCCCACCCTGTCCGCTTATGCTTTCATGCAGAATCTGCAATGAGGGGCAACCGTAATGCCTGCCGCGTTACATGCAACAACGAGAATGGCCGCGCCAAGAATTAATCGGAAAAATGTGCAACCGACTCAGCTGCTCCGGCGGCACGACATTCGATGGTGAGAGGCTATCTTCCTTTTCCTGCGTATCAAACCTAGAGCACTGCTATCCACTAGAAACGCGAGCACGATTGACAGTCTTTCAGTTATAAACACCGATATGGTTAGCGAACTTAGGTCTAGATTCGCAAGCATTTAATTATCGTGCCTATTCACGGCAATAAACCAACTCTTTACACCTTTCCTCGTCAGCGTTGCGTTCTCGGCTCGTAACCTGCATTTGAGCATTATCTGTAATTAGTGAAGCTTCTAGTAAACTCCTGGCCGATTTTATTTGTTGTCGTGGTGTGGCTGTTTAAACACTCACCATTAATTTAGATTGTGAGATTTCCGGCGTATTACGTAACGGACACTACCCCAGTATTACCCCATGAATATGCAGTGCGTCTGCCCGAGAGGAAAAGAGAATGAAATTAAGATGTTGAACGTTACACAGTCGAGGAAGAAGCTTTGATTCGTCTGATTACGCAGCATCTAGTGAGGAAGCACGAGCTGCGCGAATTCAGTAAGAGGCGCACATAGCTTTCAAAATGTTCAAAATACTGTGATTAAGGAAGTCTTCGGAACTTAGAAGAATTCGGTCAATAAGATTAACCGCGTCTTCAGAAGACGTCAATAACGAAGGTGTTATGAAAATATTGTGCTCTCTGAGCATCACAGCAATCCAGTTCACGTAACCCTCAAGAATTTTGAATTTTTTTGCAGTCTCCAGGTAAGAAAATGTTCGCATGGTCGAACATAGAATTCAGGACTAAACATACTTACTTCCAATCTATCCTTTGCACGATGCGCGCTTCTGCCCTTGAAGTCATTTAGTTGCCTCGCTTAGTTAATTTTGTTCATAAGCACCGCATCCTAGACGCAACTCTTCCATGTTTGGTAGCAGTACAAGACACATGTAACGCACGCAGCTAATCTCATGTAAACCTAAAAAAGTGATACAATAATGACTATCAGATAATAGCAGTTATTAATTACGGACAGAAAGGAACGAGACGGAATGCTCTAAGGGGAGCGTGGGGACACATTATATTTTATATGTATGCAAATTATATTTTCTTTGTTCGCAATTGCGACAATGGCCTGATAGTGCACGATGGCAGAACTTAGATGTTATCAGAATCAAGCTTGATTTGGGTGTCGACGCAATATGACAACACTGACCACGCCGGCCTCTGGTCGCACAAAGTTCCTCGTACAGCAATCGCCATATTGTGGGCCTTGCAATATGTAGCCTTGCGTGAGGCTTTCTTTACACTTGATGTCGATGTCATTTGCTCGTGGTTCTGTGCGCCGGAACTAAAACTGTCGTACTCACATGGTTGCACGTACAACGGCGGCGCTGCTTCGGGGTTTAAGGCCACGCGTAAAGCGCTGTTATTGCCACTGGTGACAATGTCCTGCCCCGACGAGAGGTGAAATGTGAGGGATTATTTCTAGCGCTAAGGCACTATTGGGCTCATAACTTGAAAAATGCTGGCGCGTGCTGAAGCCCCTGAAGTTTGTCAGATGATGCGAGAAATAGCGAGAAATAACGAAGATTTTGAATGAGGGTGAGCCTGACCAACCTCCAGAAATAAATATTGCCACGTCGAGGCTTCGAATCCTTGGTGGCGCGAACACATCAGCTTGCTCACCACTGGACGAGAGTGATATATGCTATCGCCGCTGGTGATCACGCCTCCTGCTAAAGTGCAATACGCTCTCGTGCTGTACATTCATTAACATGCAGGAAATTAACTGCGCAGAAAATCGTTCTGCAAATTTTTGCACTGACAATGCGAGATTAAAGCGCGGTCCTGGAAACTTAAAGCGGCAAAACACCATTGCGCGAATTGAGCCTCAAACGCTTAGATAGCTTGGATGCAGGTTTACAGGAACTATCAAATATCTACTGCTCTTCGCAGTGCTGTTCACGCTATTAGAGGGTAAAGAGAACAATTTATTATTGTAGATGTCGGGCACATGGCCTTAACGCATACGAACGTATGCGTGTTTGTATGTGTGTGCTTGCCGCTAAGCGGCAAAGGAGTACACACACCCTCCCGCTCCCCCGAACAGCTGTTCGGGGGCATCGTGGGTGTGTGTGTACGCGCGGGCCATTAGGCGCGCCCAAGGAACGGCCGCGTGCACTGCATGAGGTGGCAGCAGTTGGCGCCGGGTACGCGGTTGACGGCCGGGGCGAGATGCTGGCCCCTGCGAAATACGCCGGAGAAGAGCAAGGTCTGCGCCTCGGAGCGGCGGCACCTCTGTTAGGGCCGTCGGATTCCGGGAAACAGTGAAGATGCCTTCACAAGGAGCCGACCGAAGGGAGCAGCGGGGAAGCAAGGACGAGAGAGAGAGAGAGCTGGAAAGGAGGACCCGAAAGAGAGGAGAGACGACTGAAAAGAACGGGACAGACGGGTGTTGGATGCCGACACGAGAGGCCGCATCCTGGTGGCAGCAAAGTTGGCTCAAATTTGTAAATAACGTAAATAAATTCTCTTGTATTTTTCATTCTGGGGTGGTCCGGCTTCGTCGGGAGGAGTGTGGAAGAGTTAGCAAGAAAATGCCTGACTGGAGATATATCGGAATATATGGAACAAAAAGTGTTATTTTCTTTACAAACGCAAAAACATTCGAGGAATATTCAAGGTTTTTATGCATCCACTAGAGGGTAGATGTCAGAAGGAGGCTGACTAAGAGACACAAACCTCAGGTAGCACATGGCCATATACGCATCACGAAACCGCATTGAGAGAATAACAAAATATAACATAAGATATTAGTCAGCAAGAAGTATGTGAACGAAGCTATCTCCCATCAGGTAGGATACACAGCTGAACAAAAGAAAATGCTCCCGAAAGCAGTGCACCTTATTTAAAATGTACAAAAGCGAACTTCCAGCCCCAAACTTTAGAGAGTCAAAAGTAGCAGATATCTAAATTGTGATGCTAAACAGAAAGAAAGCGGCATACTCTGTGCAAGGCACTCACCTTTCACCATGTCTCGCTTCAAAAAATACTAAGCGGCACTGTTTATAACTTTGCACTCGGTTAAAATCGAAAAAGGGCAAACAACTTCAAGTGTAAAACCTAGAACACGATTTTGAAGGAAACATTTTCGGGAGCAAATTCAGGCATCATGTCATTACACTGCAGTACACTGTGCTGCGAGATACTCACTGGTACTCGATGACTCTGGAAACGCATCCTGAACAGCTAAAAAGGTAACTGTTAAATTTAGAAGCGCCCCAGATTACACCTGGAGGTTCACGTTTTGAAAGCAATGCTATGTAACTGCTAGGAGCGAAGGAAATGCAAGTCCTGGCATCGGAGCCACCGTTTTACAGGCAAAACATTTCGGTCGCATCGCTTTATGGCCTCGTGCGTTTTTTCTCGGGTTGCCAGGTTATGTATGTTGCCGCCCAATAAGGCCTAGTAGTTTTTTTATATGCTAATACTCTCCTTTCCGTGTGCTTTAGCGCGGGGTTAATGGCCCAAAATTATCCAGTTTTGCACAAAGCGCAAGTAAATTAGCTTTAAATTTTTCTAGTAAATCTCCCCAGCGAATGTAGTAGTGCGTACGAGGAACAGAAACTCAGTACTGGTAAAGACAGTTGGATAGAAAGCGATGATAGTTCTGTTGTTAAGCGCTATCTCTCGCAAGCGGCGAAAATGGGAATCATTACGCACATTGAAAAGCTGTAGTAAATGTAAATCTAGGGAGATTTTTCATGACCGGAATGCTGAAAAGACTAGTTTTAGATTAAAGATAATATGCCAGTTGCCCCGCAAAGAAGCAACATTTCGCTACTGATCTAAGGAGATAAGTGCGGCTGTTGTAACGAAATAGTGAGGCGAAAGTTTTGCCACGAAGTTACGCCGCAGGGCACGCATGGCTCCTGACAGCCCCTTCTGCTGAAAGCTGGCACTGGTGGTGGGCCTCGGGCAATTGCTACCTCAGCTTGCGAGCCAGGACACAAAGAAATGGCGCCAGCTGGGTGCCGTCCTGCTGGCACATCTGGAGGACCCACTCAGCCTTGTCGACAGCAGCGAGATGGGTGCTGTAGTTGACGAGCTGCTCGCTTGGCTCAACAGCAGCAAATCGAAGGTGGCACAGAATTATTCCGGAGCATTCAATCCAGGCTTCGGTAGGGTCTTACGGTCACAAGTAGTCCGGGAGGCCTGCATCACTATTGCTTGCTTATCACAGCAGTTCGGCAAAAAGCTCGACCACTTCTCAGAAGCAGTACTTCCAGCGCTAATAAACCTAACCTGAGCTGGACAAACACCGGGTTGGCTCGAGTCGTGTAGCTTGTAAAAAAACTTGACGGCGGTGCGAGCACGGTCCAAACTGACGGGCTCCGCCATTTGACATCTCGCAGACGATCGCACCCGAGAAGAACGGTAGTGGCATTCAAGAAAACGACAGAGATGTGGGCGTCGCACGCAAGTCGTTATGGTGTGCTTCTGCGACTACCTTGAAGTGCACAGCACCAGCAGAATGCGCATCGACACGTGATAGTGCATCGGGAGCCGCATTTACGGGTCCATCGATGTACCGGAGGTCAGCCGTGAAGTCGGAGGCAAAATGCAGGCGCCGAATGTGCCAGGGAGTTTCGGTGCTGTGGATGCAACGTTAGGCGAATGTCACCGGCTTGTTATTAGTAAGCGTGTGGAACGCGATACCTTGGAGAAGAAAAGAAACGGAGTACGCACCACACATTCTGCTGAATTTGTTGCAGAACGACACAAAATTCATGAGAGGAGGCGTCAGTTAGCTGCATGGGCTTGTCGGTTACGGGGTGCACAAGGAGGGTGGCGTGTGCCAGGGCATTCTTGGCATCTTGGAAGCCAGCGTATGCTTTAAGTGTCCAGTCCAAGGAAGCAAATGAGGCCTTTGGAGACTTTAGCATGTCGGTCATTGGAAGAATAATGCGGGTTATATCAGGCAGGAAGCGACGGTAAAAATTCAGGAGCCCGAGAAATTCATGGAGCTTGCGAAGCGATGTGGGGAGCGGAATATCGCGCAAGGCTTGAAGTTTCTTGTCTAGTGGCTGGAGTCCCTCATGGGTGACAAGGTGCCCGATATATTCGGCGGTGGCAACACCAAAGACACATTTTCCTCTGTTGATGGAATAGCCATGCTCCTGTAGTCTTGAAATCAGCTACCGCAGATGATCAGCGTGCTGCTCGGATAAAGAACTGGCTACGAGCGGATCATCAATATATGTGACAACAAAGTGGAGGCCACGGGAGACTTCATTTGTGAAGCATTGAAAAGTTTAGCCGGCATTTCGTAAACCAAAAGGCATGCGGACGTACTCGAAAAGGCCGAAAGGGTTGGTGTTAGCAGTCTTCGGTATGTCCGCTAGTTCAAAAGAATTTTGATGATATGCTTTGACTAGGTCAATCTTGCTAAAGATGGTACTTCCAGCAAGAGGTCCCGCAAAGTCGGGAATGTGGGTAAGCGGGTCGCGGTCAGAGACCATGTGGGCGTTCGACGCACGGTTGTCTCCACGAGGGCGTCAGTCTCCAGGGCGAGGCTTGGACACCAGGTGCAGTGCAGATGACAATCTGGCTGTCGAAGGGCGGATTTTTCTTAACTGCAGCATGTGGGCAAATTGCCTGGGATCTGTGGGAAGGCGGTCTACAGCAAGGCGTCGTGTCTTACAGGACACAAGAGGTCCCGTGGTGACGATATGGTGTGTCACAGTGTGTCGCCATGGGAATTCGAGGTTGCTGGGTTGGGTAAGTTCCGGAAATTGATAGAACATCGAGACAAACACAAATGTTTGATAATAGAGAGCTGCTTGCAGTGAGACGGACACAGGAGAGACAATAATTTATAAGTACAAGCTAGTATTACTGTCCAGAAACCGACGGGAGCGTGTTCCCGTTCAAACCGTAGTGGGCAAGAAAGTCCGCACCTAGTGTGGCGAAGCGCACGTCGGTGGCGACAAATATTCACCAAAATGTACGGTGCATGCCCAAGTCAAGGGTGAGCTAACGTTGGCCATAAGTCGGGATTGTGGATGTAATCACAGCCTGAAAGGCGCAGCCCTCAGGGCAACGTTGTCGATCGAGGCGGGAGGCAGGAATGACACTGACATCGGCACGTGTGTCCAGTAAAAAAGCGATGTCCTGCGCTCCTGTCGGTGACGTGTAAGAGGCGGCTTGCCGTGGCTGTTGAGTCACGTCCGCCATTATTTACTCGCTGGCGTGTTTCCCGGCCAGCGACAGGGCTGCAGACATTTAACAGCGCTGTCACCAAACTTGGTGTGATACCAGTAGTAGCTATCCGAGCTGGGTCTTAAGCGGTTCCTGAATCGTGAGCGTGAGCCATTACGACCTGGTAGAGAGTTGCGATGCGTGGAAGTCTGCATTGCTGCCAAGAAGTCCATCAGACGGTCAATTTTCTCTTCGTGCCGAAAGTACCGGGCCTCGAGGTTAGATGTCAGTATAGCGGAAGACACCGCGGAACTTGTGCTGGAGTAGTCGTTAACGCGGTCCGCGAGTTCTGCCAGTTTGTCGAGAGGCATATCGTCTGCAGCTGCCAACACTACGACAAGTGTCTCAAGCAAGCATTACAGTACTAGCTCACACAGGAGTGGGTTCTCCGCGTCGCCGAGTAGGTGTCGCATCCGATGTAATAGCTGCGAAGATAGGCCATCGCAAGGTTCGTCAGCGATAAAGGGGCCGTGGAAGGGGATCGCTTCAAAGATGCGGTGTGCCTAGGAGGCTAAAGGACGCCACTTCACAAATATTCTTCAAAAAAAAATTTTTTAGATGAGTTTTATTGAATCTGAGTTATATGCAGCCAAAATTTGAATTTCCCCGTTTTCGTGCCTTTCCCTCTCCTGTCGTTTTTTTTGCACGCTTAATTGTCGGCGCTGTCCCGCCGGCACCTCGCGCTCGCCCCCTCCGCCGGCAGCCGACACGCATGAGTAAATGCTAGCAGTCCGTTGCTGATGTAACGAGCGCTGCATGACATAACAAGCGCGGATGCGCACCTAACGAGCTCGGATTTGGGCCAAAGTCCAGCACCGCTGGTGCCCGCTAGGCGCGGAAGCAGGATATCTAAATATTGTATTTATAAATAATCGATTCGCTTTTGAGACTTTGTACGCGGCATGAATGCCCGTTAACCTGTACTCTACATAATGCGAGCATATTATAGCCAACCTCAAACAGCCTTTTCATGGACGCTTTAAGGAATTGCTACAGGGGTCTTCTCTCTGACAATGTTTTGCGCATCAGCACCGTGGCCTTGAAATGGTCGTTCTGCGTGGCCGGCTGACGTGGCTCTCATGACGTCGTCGAAATCATGACCCACCCCTGAGGAAATTGCTGAGACGACGTGGAGGTTCATGACGCGTTGCGATTGGATGCATCGCAGATCGAAGAGGGCTTAGACCTGCGTAAACTTCACTGCGGGGTTCTTCGGCCAAAATGGCGGCAGCCGCACCTGCACGTTTGAAATGTCTTCCATTACTTTGCTGGCGTCTGGAACATCGGCTGTGAAAGTTGACTGAGGTTCTGGAGCCGGCGTTCATTTCTGGACGCTGCCGAGTTCGTTTCGTCTTCCATCCCGTATTTTCAACGTCCCAGTCACTAAGTTATAGGGGCGCGAGATGCGTCACTATAGACACACGTGCGAGAGAATCGAGAGCGAAACGTTACGGCCGCTGCCGAGGAGACAAGACGCGGTGACACTGATCCTTTGTTTCGCGTGCCTACCGCGCCGAGGAGGCCGGCGCTAAAGAATAAATATCCGGCGGCTACAGAGAGGAGAGAATCGCGTTAGCACCAGAGTCTGATCCTCTAAATTGTAATTGAAATAAGCCTGTTCTGCTTTGAGCGGAGCAGGCTGGTGCTCTGCATAACTTGAGGGCAGCAGGAATCTAACAATTGTATTTTTTAGAAAAATTGGCCAGTGAAGGTTGTTTTTGTTCCCGAGAAATCCTGCTCATGACCAGAATGGCTTATCCACTCTGGCACCGCGTCAAGTCTAAAGATGCCATATCCTTTATAATGTTCGCCGTGCTCAGCGCAAGAATATGTGAAGTTCCAAATGGTAATTCGTAATGACCACGCGTGTGGGACTGTCTCATGAGCGTGAGCTTTATATCATTGATAGTCGAATCATTACACAGGCATAAGCTGGACAGTTGCCTCTCAGCGCTGCCTGTACGGGTCGCCATAATTGGGGGTTACCACTAATACCACCAGTGTCGTAATGATCGAGAGTCAAAGGCCATCACAGGTAGACATCAAATGTTAAGTTTTATCGATGGCCTTGCATTTGTAGCGGTTGTCTCCCAGAGGGAAACCGCCCAGCAATAGCAGTGAAATTTCGTACGGTGGGCGAACAGTCGCTGCGAGGTTCATTGCACACTCGGAGACAAAGTATAAACGAAGGATTGAGCGTAAGGTGTTTTGTAAATGGTAATTATTATGCAATTGCGGTGGCGCGACCGCTTTGCTCAGGGAAAAATTTCGCATTGGATAATTGTTAGCAAAAGCTATTAATGCCCCGTTTCCGGTTGCAACGCCGTCGGCATAATTGAGATTCTTAAGTTTGAAGGCAGCACAGGCTGGCAGGGGTGAGGAAATAATGGGAATGCGCAGCCCTATAACTCTCTCCTTAAGTAGGGACCATTGTCGACGCCGTACAGCGGCGCAGAAGTGCCAGTAAGAAAAGGGCGAGGAGGGCAACAAGAACTGTGGCGCGCTCCACGCTGGTTCATCTGAACGCTGTCTCCTCCAGTGGCAGTCTTGAAAGATAGCATGTGTTGCATTAACGCCACCCTCGTCGGAATTACTATATTATTATTTATAAAAATTTCCATGTCATACTGTGGCTTGAACGCGGTATCGACCCTCGACTTTATAGATGGATGAGCGGCAGCGCGTGACGCACATAGCCTCTATACTTTTCATGCCTGGTCATCGGCGCCTAGATCAATAGATGCCAACCGTCAACATTTTGATGATGATTATAATTTATTGACTGGATCCTTTGTATCGGGTGGGCATCAATTCGGCGCCCCTGCCATAAACAAAACACTTAACAATAAAAGGTACGCTAAACACAAGACTATTCTCTACGAAAAACTCAGAAGTTTCTACTGCTTGTGCATATAACCCCACAACTAGGAGAACCTATTTTTGCCACCTGCGCAAAGTGGGCTCTGTTGGCGACACGCGCGCTATGGCCAGGAAGGTCATCCGGCGTGCGAAAATTGAACACCCTTGATCTGGGAGCGATGTTCTGAGGCTTAAGCACCGCATCACGGCATGTTAAATCGTCTCGGCTTCGCCGCCACACAGCCGACACAGTGCGCCCGCGATCGTCTCGTCGCACAGGTGACGGTCGTCAAGGCTGTGAGCGCCGAGAAGCGGCAAAAGTACGCGTGCTGCAATAAATCAGGCACTCGCCACGACGAGGAGCTTGTATTGGAAAGCACCTGAAACCTCGTTTATTGCCTGGGTCATTGCAGCACCTTTAGTTCTGCCGCTGGCCGTGATGAGGCGTTCGCTTCACAGACAAACAAACGGCTCGCGGCAGAGAGATTCAAGTACGCGCGAGCAAGCACTACGCGCCGATGGGCGCGTAGTGAATACCACTCCTGATCTCCTCACACTTCGCCCGGAAGTAGCCCAGGTAGGTTTGATTTTGGTTGAATCACCGCTTTTAAGTAGATGCCCAGGGATGGAAAATATTGGAGGCTATATGCATCAGCATTTCTCACTGTTGTCATTGTGTCTGAAGTTCAGCGCCACAAATTTAAGCACCCAGCAAATTTATTTGAACGCGAACGGTAAGTGTATCTTACAAATCGCCATGCTTATACGGTTCCAGTAGGCTTTGTGGACTAATAATCTAATGTGCAAGGTAGGCTCCTTGCAAAACAACGTTCACAAACATGCATTACAACACTGCGCTCTTCTGAGGAGATACCATAGCGAGGAGCCGAAACCGTTCTTCTCAATTACAGCATGTCTTTCGATGCACTCCGGTCGGCAAAATAAGACAAGAAATCATCGTTGTGGTCACTGGGGAAATGGATGGCCAACAACGCCTGAGCTCGACGACCGCAGCTCGACGATCAGGGGCCACCTGGAAGAACACAGCTCCCGGAAGTAGGCGTGCACGCTCCTTTCACCGCAGGCGGTGACCGGATGACGAACGATGGTAGGAGAACGTTCAAGGCTGAGGGAGATGCCACTTCCTTGGTGCCAAGGAGATTAACCGGCCCAGGTGGAGATGTCCTGGGAATAGAAAAAAAGTGTGGCTACAACTCTTGCAGAAAGAGTGGCTCGTCATGGTCTGCTTGCAAAACTGCGGATGTGTGCAGGAGCAAATCGAAATTGTTGTGTGTTTCCCAACAACAACAACAACACTGGAACGAATATCTCGGGTCATTCTTCTTTTCCGTCTTCCACGTGTCCTTGGTGGCTCGTACGCGCAGAGCGATGCTCACAGCTGGAAGTCGAAGGCGCAGTTTTATGTGCGTACTTGTACCATGACCGGACACCACTTGTCTTCTTTCGGGCATTAAGGCTTGGTTTGTGGTCCCTGGGGACTTAACGTCCGAAAGCAACTCGAGCTGTGAGGGACGTCGTAGTGAAGGGCTCCAGAAGTTTCGACCACCACATGCTGTTTAACACGCTCTGAGATCGCCCAGTAGACAGGCCTCTAGCATTCCGCCTCCATCGCAATGCGACCGACACGGTCGGGATCTAACCCGCGTTTTCCGGGTCAGCTGCTGAGCAGCATAACCAATGAGCCACCGCGCGAGCTGTCGGACATGATGAAGAGTGCGACGGCAAGATATTGGGCTTAACCAGACTTTCAGCACATCCGCCTTATATGACTAGATCTGAAAAGGAAATTTTTAGTTCAGAGTGGTGTTCCACTGGCTCATGCGAGTTTGATGCATAACTCTGTTTCGACTGTTCCACTTTTTGCGTAACCGAGACTGCGGAGAGCAGTGTTGTGTCCAGTTCGCGCGTACGAAAAGAAAAGTTGGCAGCTTCTTTGAAGCGATTACCTCAGCGCAGTCTCCTCAAACTTAATGCTAGGTGCTTGGCCGTAGATGTTTTGACCTCTTTTAAGCGACACTGGCCTCGATTCACGGTTGTGGTGCCATCAAAGGTGCGCGTGCGCATTCACTCTCATCTCTATTCCCACCACATCGTCATCCTTCACGTACTCTTCCATCCCCTCTTGCCCTTCCCCAGTGCAAAGTAGCAGGTCAGACATTTCATTTTCCGGACGACCTCTTTGGCCTTGTTATTATTAATCTTATCTCTCTCTTGTTATGTATGTATACGGTCAGAGAATACTTCTTTAGGCTCTCTTATCTCATCGCGTGAAATAAAGTAAGGTTTGGGAAGGTACCTAGGTTATATATATAAGGGGATGGCTTCGAGCTAGTTGGATCTTTGGCCTTCGCTGGTAGTCATCCCAGTTTCAAAGATCAACTTTTTGGGCAGGTCGGCGGACTTTTTGTTAGGCGGCGGTGCTCAAAGTATTCCGAATAGACCGCTCTGAAAGACTTGCACACGGCTCCATTTTTCCATCTCCGGGGGATGTTTCACCTTGCGTAACAATTCCGCGAGCTTAGATTGCGGCACTTAGAAATTTGCGCGCATAATCAACTGTCTCAAGCGCCGCGAATATCATGAGCAAAACATCCCGCCTAAATGGGATACTACATGACGATCTTCTCAGGATGATTCGTATGCGACACAATGTTCATACCGGCTTGGCCACCTTCGTGCTCCAGAAAAGTTAAAACTGATAAAAATACGAGTACAAAGGGAACAAGGAACACGTGAAACACTACGGGTGCAGACCGCTAACTATTTATTCATGAAAAGTGCAACACAGGTTATATCAAACGAAACCCAATTACGTGACTGCATCATCACTCGCACATGTAAAGATTAATTACATGTGAGAATACAGCTGACTATTCATGTAATACTGGTAGATACTGAAGAATAACCTAAACAACTGTCGCCATTGTCTGGAAGACGTTGAAGTCACAAGCGTTAGCGGCGCGATTACCGGACGTGCTACGTCCGCCACTATGGACGAGGGTGGCGCTTGTGACCAATCTCAAAGCGATATTCAGAGGTCGTGGTTTCACTCCCAGCAGTGGCATGGTTGCCGCCGCCGCAGAAAAGTTGATAGAGCACCGGACGCGATATTCAGAGGTCGTGGTTTCACTCCCAGCAGTGGCATGGTTGTTTTTCAAATAAAAAAACAAATAAACTTTCCCCTATGCACCTTGGACCTTCTGTCGGTGACTGTTGCCTTCACACACACACACACACACACACACACACCACACACACACACACACACACACACACACACACACACACACACACACACACACACACACACACACACACACACACACACACACACACACACACACACACACACACACACACACGCGCGCGCGCGCGCGCGCGCGCACGCACACACACACACACACGCACGCACATGCAGACACACACAGACACACACAGACACGCACGCGCACACACGCACACACACGCAAGCACACACGCACGCACACGCATATATATATATATATATATATTCCTCCAGCGTTCGACTCGTTTCGGTGCCGCTCATCACTTGTCTCAAGAAACAGTTTTTCACCCTTAATATTCGGAGCAGAAATCAAGGTATCCTGTTAAGATTGAATGCGAAAATGTAGGAGCTGTGTCATGAGCAATGCGACACGCTGTTGGGTTGGACATTGCAGAAACGGAAATCCTGGACAAATGGCGGTAATCATAAACGACACAGGCGCTAACAACTGAAGTTCAGCCGAAGGCACACACGCAATACGTAAGCTTGGCTATCAGCTATAGTCTCAGCTATTTCATTCCAGGGATGCACAGAACTTCGCAAAATATGTTATAGAACGAGGATTTGCCACATACTTGCTCCAAATTTCAAGCGATTCCATATTGTTTTCCTAAGATGCACTTGACAACAGAAACGCAGTTAAGAGCGATATATTTGCAAGTGACAAAATGTCTTCTCGAATGAGTCAAAACCCGCCTACCAAGCACATTAGTTTTAAAACTATTGTTTACTGCTTCCTTTAGTGGGCATAAAAAAGGTCCCCAGTTGCGATACGACAAAATACTATCTGCTAGGTGTAGCGTACTGCCTAAAAAATGTTGCATTTTCGCAGTGCTGAAAGCGGTTTGTTCAGCACCTGAAAGTTTTATTTCGTTTTAGCATTTGCTCCTCGCCACACCTTCCGAATTACACATCAAAAATGTTTTCCAATCGCTCCACCAGGAAGCACTCTGTAAACACAGATTGACAACGACGAAAATTCATATCCGCTGAATGTAATTCTTCGCGTTAAGTGCTAAGCGCTGTACAAACAACTTTCGCTCGTGCTGTAACGTCTATGGTTGACAAAGGGAAAACGATAATGGTACCGTATCCAAAATTCACCGAGCCATCATTACAATCGCAAACAACACCATCATGACCACCGACCTTACTACACCCCCTGCAGGACAATGACACCTGAAATACTTCTCCAAGTAACGTGGTCTTGTGCCAGCGGCGGCCGCCTTATTCTCGTACACTTTCTAATCACATCTACAACGTAACTTTATGCCGCCATGTGCTAACAATCTGTTGGTATCTAGTTCGTTACAGTTAAAGACCGTCACTCAACTTGTCTTCGCCGTACATGACATACCCATTCCCGTTTCTTCCTCTTGATTTCGGTTAAGGTGTCACTAAATCGAGTTTCATCATTGCTACACTCTTCTCTGCTGCTGTCTCTCAAAATTACGACTATAATTTTTCTTTCCATCGCTCGGTGCTTTGTCCTGTATTTAGGTTGAACCCTCTTCGTTAGCCTCCACATTTCTGCACCGTAGGTGACTACCAGTCAGGGACAGCTGTTGTGCCCGCACCATTTTAAAGGTCCTTCCAAACTGCATGACTGTAGACAGCTCCCTTGTCCACAGTGCTTGCTCCCTGGTACAAAAATTCCATATGTCTCAGTGCTACATTTCCCATCTGGGGGACACAGTTTTTGAGCCGAAATTTAACAGCGCAGATACAGGCTGCTACACAACATATAACCAACGACAACACCCCCATTCTGTAAAAATCGGTATGCATTTCGGGCCGCTCAATCACCGCATAGTTCTCATAGTAGTTTCGGAATTAAACTAGTGCTTTCCATTACGACAGCATACAATGGCTTTTTGTTGTGTATACTTTGAGAAAGAAAAGGCTTGGGAATATTTTAGACCGCCTGGGGTTTTCACCGTGCACTGACATCGCACAGCCCAAGAGCGTTTTTATATTTCGCGTCCATCGAATATCGACCCCAGGGCCACGCATTGTACGCGCGACCTCGGAATCAGCAGCCGAACACTAAACCCACTAAGCCACGTTAAGCTACCGTGCCTAGTAGTTTAAAAGCGGGAAATCAGCATTTACTAAAAGCAGAGTCCTTCAATGCTTCTTCTGGTCACAAAACGCCTTCGTAACGTTGTGGCAGAGGTTCACATTGCGCCCGCTCCTGCCGCGCCGCTGCTCCACTGGGCACTGGAGGGCATCGTTCGGCGAGATCAGCACTTTCGCGACCGGTCAGAAAGCGTCACCGCTGGTAATTTCAGTGCGAATTTCGATGTCTGCTGTTGTGTTGTGCGTTGACATTATGTTACTCGTGTGCGTGGCACCTTGCCGAACACTTGTTGCCTATTAGGGCGCCGTTCCGGCTAGAAAGGCGACGCAGAGTAGGTGTCGTTGTTTTGCTTCTGTGCTGAAAAGGAGCTGACGGAAAAATGGAAGCGTGCAATAGCCCGGCAAGAAACTGGCGACTTCACTTTCGATGCTATTTATGCGCGTGTCTGCAAAATGCACTTTTGTACTGCGGACATCTTTAGTGTCCTGGAAATCGGTGTGAACGGCGACGATGTATCGTTGCAGTTGGGGGGGGGGGGGGGCGCTCCACTCTGACGCTCACCCAAGAATTTTTGAAGGCCTTCCAGGCAATTTGACAAAGTTTAAACCACGTAGGCGGTCTCCAGTAGCTCGAACAGGTGAAACGACTTCGTGACTTATCATGGTCTAGCCTGCCGACTCAAGATGCCGCCGAAGCGGGCTCGTCTGCGACTGATCCTGCACCCGCTGGTGACGGCATTGACGGTAAGCATTGCCTGTAGCCTTATTTTTTTTGCTTATGTTCTCAGCAATCCGGAAATGAGCGCTGCGCGTTAACTATCGAAGGAGTCTCCTGCTTTTTACTAGGTTGCGTTTCTATTGGGTCATTGAAAAAATAATATGTGTAATATGTACTCTTTAAAAGTGCGACCTGTCAGATTTCAGTTCAGCTAGGGAAATGTATCTTCTTTCGATGTAAAATTACATCTTTTTATTGCTAACTGCGTTTGTCATTGACCATACCAGTGAATTTCAGCAGAGCATACATGCATTCTGCTAAATAATTTATGGTGCAGACTGAGGCACTTGTCTGTATCCACCTGTCCACATCCGGTTAGTCTCCGTTTTATCCTATGCACTACGTACTTTCGAACACATAAACAATGTTTTTGTAGGTAAAGAAAATAATGAATTCTTGGCGACATAATGGCAAACTTTATTATTGCTGACAATGTTTGTGCGTACTGCAGTTTTCTTATAGACTGCGAGCCGAAAACGGCTTTTGTGCATGCGCAGGCATGTGTTACAACCATGCTTGCAAAACCCTCAATGTAGCTGACAGACATGAGACATAAAAGACTCCTATTTTGCAGTTAGGTCTATGATGCACAGGTGAAACTTATGTGCTACATCTGCTTCAAAGAGTGCACTGAAGCATTCTGGAGTTTAAAAGGCATGTTTGCCTGTCACTTATCAGGATACCTTTTCGTGATTGCATGGTGTATTGCACTGGGAAAATTTTTTTAGGTGTCTGAGTTCTCAGCGAGGCTTTGAATGCTAAATAATTTAGCAGCCTTTCTTTGTAAGTTTGATAATTTTCTACTTTGAATCTGGTGTCAGCTACCTGTTTAATATAGGGGCTTGTAAACGGCCCATATCGTGGTATACGCATGCCTTTGACCTCTCTGCTTGATTTTCTGAGTGCATTGCCATTTTGCACGTATATACATTTGATAGGATGAACGTGAATGCAAAACGCACTGCAAACTTTCCCCACCAGGAATAATAAGGCAATGCTTTATGAATGCCTAAAGTAGAAAATTAAATCAACTGCTGCCTATACTTTCTTTCATAAAAATTAGTTTCCGCCTTTGCCCAACCCACGCGCTATCTACTCCTAAATGGTGAACTTAAAGGCGGACCTCGGATTTTTTGCTAGCTTGTTCACTCTGGTAAAAAAGGAACTGCAAGAAGTCCCCGAGAGAGAACAACGAGGTCTGAGTTTCTTTTCAGATTTGATGCTCTGCATGTGCCTTCCTCAAGCAGCCTTGTATAAAAACATTTGTCCTTGCATGTGTACTCCTATTCGACGAGATCAGTGTGCGAAAGAGTCTCCTTGTTAGAGAATCTGACATGAAAGACTTGGGAAAGTGAACTTTGGGGCGTACACCACGCCAGGGGAATAAGAAAAAGATGCTGACCATGTGTTGGTGTTTCCGTTTCGACCTTGGTGGATGTCCCAAACAGTTGGAACATTCTGTGCATCTAGTGCTGCTCCTGGCTCTGTCATGGCAAAACTACTTCTGGAGTGCATTTTACACCTGTCGAATTCTGGTGCCATTGTTGATGCAGTGACGTGACAACTGAACAAGCAACCGAGCCACCTTGAGGTCCCTGTGTAATCAAAATAATTTCACTAGCATGGCAACTCGTTTACATTAATGCAAAGCCGAATTACTCAAAATAATTATGTGCTTCTTGTACTCAGAATTATTGGAATGGAGCACCCGTCAACATAATTTGAGCACCCTTAAGACTCATAAAATGATGTGTATACTGTATGATTGATCCGTCACACATAATAAAGTGCATCAGAAATATTTTCCAGAGAATTGGAAAGTTTCTATTAAGAGAAACGTATTATTTATGCCGTATCGATATGCACCCCCAGAATGTTTTTGGCCAGGGACTCTTTTCTCATTTCATAGCTACCGCAAGGACGAGAAGTATTCGTTATTATTATGAGGCACTCTTAGAGTATGAGAAGCAACAGGCTAGACTCCGTGAGGTCCTAGAGCTCACAAAAGCATATATACACCCAAATGCATTCCAGAAAATGAGTGTAAACTTAAGGTTCAGGTGAGAAATTCTTTAATAACATTTTTGTGTTCAAAATATAGAATTACTGTTTGTCTCTGAACAATGATAGGCATGTAATCTGGACGAGATTTTCTTTCCAGCTGCTCAATGCGTCCTCTGCCACAGCTATAAAATTTTACAGCAAGAATGACCCCCGCAAGAAGCTATGTTGTTCACAGGGGCTTCAGATTTCACTAGGAGAATGAACAGCTTTTTTTACACTGAATTCTCGAAAGCCAGAGCACGTTCAGTACAATGAAGCTGAATACACTGCTGTAAGATAAATGTATGCCAATATTTTGGGGGAATGGTTGTCTTGCTATATATTTAGCTTACAAATGTTTATCTTCCACATTTAAAAACAGAATGTTACGTGGCTTGATTGCAGCTGCAAGTACATAGAAGAGCTTTCATAACATAAGCAGGTGTGTTTTTTCAGCAAGCCGACACGTTAGGATCATCTAATAACTCTTATCAGCACTCTTCGACTTGTTGAGGGCCTCCTGTCATTCGGGTTTCGCTATGTATTGGTGCGAAAGTTTGGTCAAAACCAAATGGAAGTAATTATGATAGTTACCTCACTTTTGTGTTGAGCAATATCAGTACTACTAAAAAATTTCTATTCCAGAGATTCTTTGGTATAGTGAGGATTGTTGCTGGTGACGGAAGGCAGCAAACAGTGCAGCAGTTTTTGTTCATTTATTGAATGCTTTTAGTTAACAACTTAGTCCAGCCACGAAAGCGAGCATCAGTCAGTGGAGATAGACGGCAATTGTTTCTCAAGCTCCAGGACCTCTTAAACAAAGAGAGCTCTACTGCAAACCATGTGAGCAGTGTTATATTTAAAGACTTCACATTCACATTGAACATGCCGTTTTTTGTGATCACATCACACTGTTCAGCACAATTATTTTGTAGCCCTGTTGTAGATGTAGAAATCAGCAGGAAACTCGCGTTCTTATAAAAACACTAATCGAAATTTTCGTTTTGTCGAGTTTGTATTTGCACTCCTTGTAGAATAGATTTTCTTTGCTCCTTGCTACGAATGAACTATAATACATCCTCAAGCTATGAGACTGAGTGCATTCAAATTGCGCCATGCAGTCCTGTAGCTAAATAGATGGTAGCTGTAGCTAACACTATTAAAGTGCACTGGCTATATAGCTTTGCTCGTAACAGCGCGCACCGAAAAAGTTGCCAATCGCAGGAGAAACCAGACTGCCCGACCAACAGTTAACCCCAATTCTAGAGAGATGAGACATGTGAGACTCTTGTTTTCCAGAACAATTTCTCCGGAGGTCGGAAGAATAATACATACCTTTTCTTTGCATCTTCATAATTATCTGAATTTACATACATAAAATGAAACTTATCACACTGAATTCACAAGGAATGAGAAACTGCCTTAATGGCTGACTGGCAAATATGCAACTGTGCTCGAAGTAGAATAAAAGTAATTGAAATGTATAGTATCGTGGTCAAGAGATCTCACTGGAATATGCTACACAAGTGGTCAGAATGCTATTATAAAGAAACACAACGCAATATGAACTCTACAGAAGAGAACCAGCACGCATGAGTGCACTGAGTTTTCTTATGGCGCCGTCTTTCTCGGCAGATTAGCTGGGAAATATAGAATAATTTGGAGTAGCTACCTCTTATTCGCTGTTCAAACAATCTCTGTTACCACTGTGACTCGGTAGAATACCAAATAACCTGAATTCTGCGCGGCAGCTGCAGTTTTCTCTTTGAAACGAAGTCCGTGAACGAAAGATTTGCCATGTGTCTCATCCTTCGCGCGGCTTGCTGACAATGTCATGTTTTTCAGTCAGCATCCGACTGTTCATGGGTTCTCGTGTAGCAAACTTGTGAAACTGCGCTTATCAATATTGTGGCCAAGGCGTACTGTGTGTCGCTGTGCTTAAATGCCTGAAGGTAAGGTATACCCCGTTAATGGCCGCTGTACGATCATTTTTCATCCACATACGGAGGAGTCCTTGCGAACATGCGCAGGGACGGAACAATGGGGAGCATGAACGCATCCGCCCACAGGACGCACCAAGGTTTTCAGCTTCAACTCTCTCTCGGGGTCGCATCACAGCTTTTGGCTGCTGTCCCGTCACGTGCCAAGCCAGGCCACCTCAATATTACATGTGCAAGATGGCCGCCCTCGAAGCGGATTGAGAGACGAGGAATATGTGCTTGGTAGCTTTGCCGAGAAACATTTATTATTGGCCACTTGCAAATATGATTGTTGACAGGGATTGCGAGCTGCGCTGTATGCAACAGCGGTGAGCGACAGTCCCCCCAAGTTGTTTGGTCGCCGTCTACATCGAGTGGGCTCAGCTTCCTTCAAACCTACGCTGTCTACGCAAAACGTTACAGCGCCGGTGTCACAAAGTGGTCATTTGGAGCCGTTTGTGATAGCTTCAAGTGTTCTTTACTCGCGCGAGGACCTTCGCGAACAGCAGTGAGAAACAAGTCCCCAGGGGGAAATTCGTGTCTACAGCAAGCTTCACAGCGCAGTGAAAAACAAGTGTGACTGTAGTGATTGCGGTCGGAACGAGAGCTTTTGCGTGAGTCAGTGATTTCGCTTGAACGTATTATTTCGTTTGAAAAGCTCAATAAGCACGCCTTTTTTCGTTATGTTCAAATGAAATTCGAGCTGTACAGCAGGTCACGGTTCTTGAGCATCCGTATGTACTGTATTTGAGAAATGCCGTCAGTGCGACGCTACTGCTCTAGTGCTAGTCAACAGGTCTACGTCTGGTCGCATTCGTTGCAGCGGTTGCAGTGATCGCGAGAGCAAGTCGTTTTTCCTGCGGCTTAGCCATCACTGATATTCATGGTGGCACGGGTGTGCTGTGTTAGAGAAACGCTGTGAGTGCGACATGGCCATTCCGAAAGCGGTGTTTTGTGTATGCGAAACGACCTCGGTAGTGCGGCCGTTGAGCAGTTCACTGCCGCGACTACCGAAGCGTCGCAACCATTATGTGGCATTGAGGTTCATAAATTGCATTTTACGACTGAGTGGCCGGATTAGCATGGTGTGCCGGCGGTACTTTGTAATCTATGTTAAAATATAGGTGTTCTTCATTGCAGCCGTTGCTTGTAGAGCGCCTCTTTTATTTCCTGCCGATTACAGGGCATATATCTGGAATAAACATTTGCATCAAAAATAAATGAGTCCTACTTCCCCTGCATGTGATCATGGGCTGATCCAAAGCAGTAGTGTTAAGCTTGGGTTATGACATGTTATCACGAGATGAGAAACATTTAATTACGAACAAAAACCATTACCCAAGCTTATTCACAGGCGCTTCACAATGCACAAATCTCTAAAATGTGCATTCGACACAACTCTTTTCCAAGAGCATTTCATTTGATATGATGCCTAAACAAAGACCAGAACAGATGCTTATGCTTCTCAAAGCAATCAACCAATAAGCAATTGTGCCTTATTAATACGAACACTTTGTTTACGGATCAGAACTGTATATAGAAAGGGTTTTCCGTAATAGTGAGCTGTGATTAAAAACAAAAATATTTTCAGTCAACTGCTGTGATTCAAATTCATTTTTGCCTAGCAGCATGGAGTGGAGTTGGATTTTACACAAATGTTAGCAAATTTAAGTGCATCATTGTAGTTGCCAGGGCCGTTGGTAAAACGCAGCGATCGTTAGTGCTCTATGTGCCATGACAGGCGTGATATAAATTGCAGCTTTTCAATCAGCGTCTGATCACATATTTGTTTTTTCTTGCACTACACTTCTGTCGGCGTGCTTCTCAATAACTCGGCTTTTTTGGTGTCGAACAGTTTCTAACTTGTGCTTCCTTGGTAAGCTGCACCAGCTTGAGTGAACCATTCTCGAAGCCCTTAGAAGTATATGTAATCCGTGAACATGCACGCATGCGTCTCTTGCGTTAATTTTCTTGCGACTGCCTGCAATAAACATCATTTGCCTGCTGGGTGAAGGCGACTTGGGTGAATGTAGGTGCTTGTTTTCCCCTTCCACAATTAATGCTCAGCTATAAGTTTCTTGGGAACTAATCCATTCACAATAGTCGCATGGTCGCGACAGAGCCATTTTTGTGCATATTGCCAAACCAGGTTAAAAAGGTTTATTTTGATTTTTTGGAAATGTCTCATGCACTATAGCACTGTGGATGCTTTGCAGTGCTGACGTTTGGCCATTAAATTTATTAATAAATTTAATTAAATATAAATTAAATTATAATATATTATATTATATATATTATTATATTATATTATTATAATATAATATTAAATTATATTAAATAACAAATTTAATATTTAATTTAATATTAAATTTGAACCCATTTTTTTACTGCGTGGATCACATATGCAGCTTCTCTGCTTTGCGCCTGTGCTAAGTTCTCCTCCTGCCCAGTTTGCTTAGACTCGAAAATTTTTTTCTTCTTGCCGCGTGCTCCGTTTAAAAAACATTAACTTACTATTGCAAGTAGACATATGTAAGATTATAACAAAAAAGGCAAGCGAGCAGCTTACTTTGTGCAGTAAACAAAGTGCGCCAGGAGATGACGCATCGAGCTTTTCAGTGCTAATGATTTCGAGACCAGAAAGAGAAGTGCTTTGTCAATAAGAAAGTGCGAGCACAGAGAGTCGGCACTCCTGGTAGTTCAAGGCTTAACAAAAACTGCACTCTATGTTACAAGTAGTGTGATGAAAATTCCAGGGTACAAAAACTATATAATTCTGGTTGTATTTGTCACCAAACACTTCTAACAGTCCTTGCGCTGTGCTATAGTATCTGGCTACTACGGTTCAGATGGTCGCTTTGCAGTCCATACCACTCGGCAAAAATATGTGAGTACCAATATGCTTTGTGCACTTAAGCAGTGTCTATTGTCCCCGACAGCAAGTTTTCATGTTTACAAGGCATGCATGCTTTGAAAACGTTTCGTTCCCTGAAAAACTGACCATAATTGAAGTCGCCATAGTACTAGGTGGATGTTAACGAGGCATGGCTGGATAAAGCAAAATGCGGTAAATGTTTTAGTTGAGATAATATCACAAGCAAAAATAATTGTACCGAACCCATCACTAGCATGCGTTCGTAATCGTGAAAACACTATGTACTCTCACGCTGCTAGAGAGTTGTCGTCCATTAAATTGTTCCTTCAAGAACGGCACGCTTTTTGCAAAGCATTGCTGTAATAGGCAATTTGCTATTCTTCGTGACATGTACTTGCTGCTTGGTCTCTTTGAGAAACCGTACGGTAAAATCTCCTAAAAGAATAATGCTTTGCATCCTACTGTTCTGAGCTGGATTGAAGTGATCCTAGCCGGCCCTCGGCAGTTGTCCCACGCTCTCACTCATCCTGCCTTTCTTCTTTTTTTGAATTTCAGGCAACCCCAAAGGATATACTCGCGCCTTTTCTTTTTCTTACATTAATTAATGACTTTGCTTTGAGTGTTTCATTTAACCAGTCTTCATTTATTTTTTTTCTGTGGTCTGTAATCCTACTATCACTGCCATCCAACTATCACGGAGGCGGCCAGTGCAAGTGGCCGCAGCCCAGCCGCGCCTGACAAAGGCATGTTGGGCCTTGTTACAACTCTGCGGGGGCATGTTGTTTGACCCCTCGTTAGCCCCACGAAAAGAAAAAAGTTGTCTCGGGAAAAATAGTTGTGGAACCTTTCCCCCGTAAGCTCCGTATGTGTCGGACGGCGACACACGACACACGATGGACAAGACGACGGGAAAAAGCGCTTTCCCGAAACTACCATGAATGACGGCTTCACACGAAGAAGCAGCGGACCTCAGTATCCTCCTCACCCATTTCCACGGGGCTCAGCATGCTTGTGCGTCGATGCTTGCCATCTGTGAGTAGTGTGGTGAAAAAGGCGGAGCCTCAGTCTATTTAACGAGCGTCCTGAGTAAGACGATGGCTCTGAGCCTTATTGACAACACTCATCCAGTAGCTTGACGCAATGTCCTTTAATTCTTGACTGTTTGCTCTTTCTGTTCGCTTATAAATTATGTAATAAAGTTTCTTGAAAAGTGGCTGTAAACCCTTTTGTTTTTCGTTTTCCCAAATTTCAACTTCCATATTTCTTTAACCCGAAGGCACAGACACGCCAGCGAATGAATCCCGGGTTTGAGTGAACCCCTGCGCCACGACCACAGTTGACAAGTGGCGAGATTGGAACCTGCAATTGGCAACAACGATCAGCCAGCGAGAGAGCAGATCTCTCGGGACCTGATCACCTGTGTGGGTGTGGGCTTGGCTTTCCTCTGATGTTGACCAGATTCTAAAAGATGGTTAAAATTTAGAAGTTTGCGGAGACCTGTGCTTAAATCCTAAAGGTTTGGTATTTTTGCATAGTTGTTTTGGAAACAGCCCAGACTCAGGACTATCATGAACCTACAGAAGATGAAAAATTCGCCCCTGTTGCTGTTGTGTGAGGAATTGGGGATTGATACAAAGGGTTTGGCATGAAAACCCGTCATTATTCAGGAAATCACTGATTTGGGGGCAGATGATGAGGAGCCAGTGAGGCGTGGAGACTCACAGGACAAAAAAAAGGAAGGGCTGCTCAGACAGCAGCAAAGGCGTAAGCGTGAAAGTGAGAATGAAGCAAAAAAACGAGGGGGAGGTAGAACTCCGTAAGTTAGAAGTGGAGTTGACCAATTCGACCAAAGTCGAGCAATTGTCCCCAGCAAGTGGTACCTCTTCTCAACAAAGAGGCAGAGTTCAAGATGTCTAGGCGCATGCAGCCATATGTGGTGTCAGGGGATATCGGTATGTATCTAGAAAGTTTTGAACGAACATGCGAGAAACTATCCTGCAGTCGAGACACTTGGTCTCAGAGGCTACTGACGGTTGTGTCCTGCAAGGCAGCGGAGGTTGCCGTGCGGCTCAGCAAGGAGGACGCAGACAACTACGAGAAGGTCAAGGCTTGCCTTATACGAAAATATAGACTCAGCGCCGAGGCGTTTAGACAGCGATTTCGGGGAGATAAGAATCGAGGGACGAGGCTATCCCGATTTTTTGTACAAGTCTCAAGTGAACTTGATCGAATGGTTAAAGAGCACAGAGTCGTATATTGAATGGGACGCAGTAGTGGAGAGGATTTTGTTGGAGCAGTTTTACAAGTGCCTCCTTGAAGAGAAAAAAAATGGGCTACAGGACCGGGACAACATCAGGTCTGCGAGAAAAGCGGCCAAATTCATTGAGGAGTAGGCTTCGCGCTGGCAGTTCAGCAAGAACACTACAGTTGATTGGACCCGTAAGGTCGATACAAGTGGGAATTATCATCACGAGAGGCACTTTGGGAGATGTACAGTCGATAAAGACGAAAGGTTTCTTCCGATAGAAATCAAAGAAATAAAGACAGTGAGAACGGTGCAAAAGTGGTCAAAGCGCAGAAAGAAAAAGTAGCGTTTAAGGCTAGGAGGCCGCTCACTTACTACAGATGCAATGAGCCGGGAAAAAAATAGCAGTGAGCAGCCAATAAGAAAAGCTGGCGTTCTCGTATGTCAGTAACTGCGATGAAAACATGAAGCTGTTAGACCTTTACGTGCATGACTGGGTAATGAACGGGAAGCAATGCAAGGTGCTGCGCGACTCAGCCGCAACGATCGATGTTGTCCATCCGTCGTATGTGTCGCCGTCCGATTACACAGGCGAATATGCATGGTTCCGACAGGTAGTGGAGGAACAAAGCATGCGCTTGCCTATAGCAACAGTGGTAATTGAGGGCCCTTTCAGTACGCTTGCAACCGAAGCCGCAGTGTCAGCAAAGCTACCGAAATGCTATCCGTATTTGTTCTCCAACAAATCGAATATGTTATTGCCAGAGAAGGGGATCCTTTTTGGAGACAGAGTTCTGCAGGCCTTGACCCGTTTGAAGGTTCGAGAACTTGCAACACAGCTTAATCTTGAGAATTCCAAAGCGGCGAAAACATCCGTTGAACTTGGGGCAGAGATGAATGAATAAGGTTCAGAAAATCGCGGTAACGAGGCACCCGAGACCGGAAAGCCTAGCAGTAAGCATCACGAACCGCGGAACGAGGAAATTCTAGAGAGTGGTTATTTGCCGCCAGTGTCAAGCAGTTTCACGACGCTGCTGAGTGCGAACCAAGAAGAGCTAGGTATAGAACAAGCAAATGACCCGACGATACAGGAGATCAGAAATCCCCACAGAAAAAGTAAGGGAAAAAAAGAATATTGCTTTCCAGATGCGAGGCGGTGTGCTTTATCGCTTATACAAGGATAAGAGTGGAGTGGAGCGAGACCAATTAGTCGTTCCCCAGAAGAACTGACAAGACTTACTGCGAATTTCGCATGGCAACTCGTGGTCACGCCACCTGGAAATCAAGAAAAAAAGTAAGGCTATTACAAGAATACTATTGGCCTGGATGTTTTAAGGACATGGAGCGTTTTGTAAGGTCGTGCGACGCATGTCTTCGGGTCGGAAAGACGTGAAGTAAGTGGAAAGCGCCGATGGTTTTAGTACCGATTAATACTGAGCAGTTTCATCGGTTTGGTGATAGATGTAGTTGGGCCGCACCCCGTAAGACTCGTCGTCTGGCGGGGAAGGAAGCTGTTACAACTCTGCTGGGGGCACGTTGTTTGACCCCTCGTTAACCCCACGAAAAGAAAAAAGGATGTCTCGAAGACACTACCTGTGGAATCTTTCCCGCGCACGCTCCGCTTGTGTCGGACCGCGAGACGCGACTCATGACGGAAAAGACTACGAATGGAGGCGGGCAAAAGCGCATTCCTAAAACCACCGTGACTGACTGCTACAGACGAAGTAGCAGCGGACCTCTGTATCCTCCTCGCAAATTCCCATGGGGCTCAGCGTGCTTGTGCGGCGACTCTTGCCATCTGTGAATCGTGTGGTGAAAAAGGCGGAGCCTCCGTGTATTTAACGAGCGTGCTTAGTACGAACGATGGCTCTGGCCCTTCGCGACAAGACTCATCCAGTCGCTCAACGCAATGAACTTTAATTCTTCACTGTTTCCTCTTTCCGTTTTCTTCTAAAATATGTAATCTAGTTTTTTGAAAACTGCCAGTAAAACCGTTTGTTTTTTGTTTTCCCAAGCTGCATGTTCCATCTTTCTTCAGCCCGAAGGATCGGACACGCTACCCAACGGAGCCCGGGTTCGAGTGAACCCTTGCGCCACGACAGCCTGTAAGTCGTGGCTGCTAAGCAGGTCGCCTTCTAACAATCGCGGGTTGGGTCGGGGATTGGGGGAATAGCCGGGTTGGAGGGGCAGGCCCACACCATGTGACACGTGTCCGACGACACTGCTCTACTGCGCGGGCAGCTGCTGCTTAAGGAGGGTTCAAAATGTTTTAGGGCTGCCGGGCAGAATGATGTATTGGTCAGAAGGTGCAGAAGGAGCTGTTCTTCACCTTCCGCGCCCGCAGTGCAATAACACGCAGAAGAGGTAGCGGTTACTCTCGCGGCCTGACATTCCGATTCAATATACAAAAAAGACACCCGCGAGGGTCCTGTCGGAACAGCGAAGAAGTCTGGAGTCCCTTACAAAGCAATATAATATCCCTAAACTGCCTTCGGGATACGGACCACACACACCGTTACCTTATATGGGCCATGCTCATCAGGGGTTGGGAGGAAACGAGGCAGCAGACGCAGCCACCTGCGAGCTCTCTCACCGGGCTGTTTTCTCCTTCCCACCCGATTAGGACGACGCCGGCTGCAGCATCGAAAGTTTAATCGAAGGAAGCCCTCCTTCGCTGCCGCCTTTGGCTAGGGTCTCGCCGGAAATAAAACACACCCCTTCTGCTACCTAGCATTGACAATGTTCTCCGCCACCCGCCGCAAAATCTTGCTCACAGTCGGTTGGGCTACGCCGACGCTTGCTTCGTTTGTCACAATGCTTTCAAGCACCGGAGGCAAAGATGCCCAGCGCGCTCAGCACCTGAATTCACGAGCACACCTCCCTGTTCATCGACGACTTCACCGCGCAGCCACTGTGCACAATGGGTGGAACCAACTAGTCAAGCACGTCAAAATAGTCTAAATGCACCATCATACGCCGTTGCTCGCTCAGCCGCCATTTTCACACTTAAACGCTTCGTGACTATTTTGAACGCCCTGAAAATATTAACTCATCGCAATAACTAGGTGAGCAACGTCAAAGAGAGAGATAAAGAGACGAACGGAAAGGCAGGCAGGTAAACTAGGCGACGCCCGGTATGCTACCCTACACGTGGGCAGTGCTACGGATGGAAGGGTAGAAGAGAGAGCGAGCAAAGGGAGATCACTTACCCACATGTCTGTTGGCCAGTACCTAATGAGTACACAGGGCATACACTGATAGATCACAACCTTGGACTCAGGTGTGCGCCTTAAAATTGAGCGCATGACAAAACAATTGACCTTATCGACACCGGCCATTAAACAGCTGGCGCTTTGCCTACTCTATGCAGCGTATAATGACCGCACTTATGGACATACAGATGGTTCGGTTTCAAGTAAAAGTTCAACCTATGCCGCGGTCATTCCTGCGAGACAGACAAGTATTAAGCAGCGCACAACCCCCACCAGGTCAGAATTGGCCGCTCGTCGAGCGGCATGTGCAGTACATCGGTGCACAAACTCCCAACAAATGTGCTCAATTCTTTGACTCAAAAGCCGCCCTACAATGTCTTAATTCTGCTTTACGCCACGGCTGTCACTACCAACTCGTAGCTGAATTAGGACATCTTCAACACCAGGTGCAGGAAGCGGGTCAAGACACCGTCTTCTAGTGGATACCGGGACACCGTGGCATTGTCGAAAACGACGCAGCTGACACTGCAGCTCGATCAGCTAACGACAGTACCAACATTGTCCAGATATCGTTGACAAGAGCCGACGCAGCAAGGCATCGGCGAATGCTTGGCCGAAATACGCTTTTAGCGTCGTGGTCTTCTGGAATCTCCGCATGCCGTCTGATCGCCTAGACACTATACTTCAACCCAGTCCTCCGTCTCCTCTCTCCCACTGCCATGCTATGCTGTTGGGTCACCTGTGGCTGCGAGTGACGTTCACAAATGCCTACTTTAACTTAATCCCAATAGCAGACTCTCCGGCATGTGAGATCTGTGGGTGCAACGAGACAGTAGAAAAACCTTCTTTGTCACTGCCATCGGCTTCCGTGTGTGCGCGCCTTCCTAGCTGTAACCCTCCGCACCCCGCCATTTAGATCCTCGGCCCCTTACTGAAGCCAAGATTTTGGGTCCTCAGAGTAAGCCGTCAGCACAGAGGACAGCTTTGAAGGCCCTTTTCAAGTTCTTAAATGACTCAGGCGCAGCGTCAAGCTCTACAATAAAATCCTTTCTTCACGAATCCGCCGCTCGAGTCCAAGCCGACCGCAGCGGCCGCGTATCAAAACAGGCAGAACGCAGAAGGCTCCCGCTGCTGTGGGATCTCAGTGCATGTTACAGATCAAAAGGCAGTAGAAATTACTGCGGCGACCTCCACTGCAGCACATCTTTCTGAAAGTGATACAAGTGCAAGAAGGTGGATTCCTTCTTTCACTCCCTCCGTTATCCCATCCTTTACGGCGCGGTGCGCGTGTCCGCCAAGATATTTGAGACTACTACTTCATTTGTTTATAATAATAACAATTACTGGTTTTAGGGGAAAGGAAATGGCGCAGTATCTGTCTCTTACATCGTTGGACACCTGAACCGCGCCGATAGGGAAGGGATAAAGGATGTAGTGTAAGAGTTACCCGCCGCGGTTACTCAGTGGTTAGGGCGCTCGGCTACTGGTCCGGAGTTCCCGGGTTCGAACCCGACCACGGCGGCTGCGTTTTTATGCAGTAAAAACGCTAAGGCGCCCGTGTGCTGTGCGATCTCAGTGCTTGTTAAAGATCCCCAGGTGGTCGAAATTATTCCGGAGCGCTCCACTACGGCACCTCTTTCATCCTTTCATCTATCACTCCCTCCTTTATTCCTTTCCTTACGGCGCAGTTCAAGTGTCCAACGATATCTGAGACAGATACTGCGCCATTTCCTTTAACAAAACAATTAATATTTGGTAGTGAAAGAAGAAAGGAAGAAAGAGGTGCCGTAGTTGAGGACTCCTGAAGAATTTCGACCACCATGGGAAATTAACGTGCACTGACATCGCACAGCACACAGGCGCCTTAGCGTTTCGCCTCTATAAAACCGCAGGCACCGCTGTCGGCTTCCAACCCCGGAACTCCGGATCAGCAGCCGAGCGCGCTAACCACTGAGCCACCATGGCGGGTCACATTTCTTTTGGTCTAAAAACGATTATTATTTTTTTTTCGCGCCGACACCGCCAGGAGATGAGCGCATTCGGTTTCTGGTTGCGGAATAAGCGGATTGAATGACATTGCTTCGCTTTTTTGGCCATAGCGAATTTTTTAGAGAAACTGAAAAAAATAAACAATGCTGAAGATTGTTCACCTTGCAGTCCTTCATCATAAGAACTGAGTGGTTTTAAGTTGATGGTGCAGTAATATTTTTGGAACCAATTTCTTAAGGTGCACCAGTGCGCGCGCCTTCAGGCATTGCTTGAAAGGCGCTCGTTTGCAGAGCTGGGTTCATTTAGCGGTACCTGAGGTAAGGCGTAGGATTCTTACCGCAGCTGGGATGATTTAAAAGCTTGTTGGCGTCACAAGCTGACCAAAGCTGGCAGAGATAGAAAGTTACGTTTAACTGGAAAAAGTAACGACACCCTTCGAAGAGCACGCATTGTGTAGCGTGGTGCGCCCCTCACTTTTAGAATGCAGGATTACCTCAATCAGCTACAGGCGCGCTATGAACTCCTTCTCGGCCTCAGCTCCCGAACTGCCCCACAAACCTATATTAATGGTAGTCCAGTCGCGGACTCCGCTGTATTTCGCAGCATTCACTACGGTTCCATAGACGGTCGAGCAACCACCCCGTTTGTCGAACTTCTGAATGGTGAACAGTCAGATAGTGCTGAGGACATCAAGGCTGTCTTTAGTGAACATTTTACACGCCTCTTTACAACATAGAGCACAGGAATACGCGATCTAAATGCAGGTGTTTGTTAATTTTGGTGAGGCATAGCCTGCATACCTGAAGGGAGCCGCGACAGCTTCGCCTGGTTTTCCAGGGCATGAAAGCTTCCACTGCAGCTGGTCCAGGCGGGCTACCACTTGTATTTTACAAAAATTTCTTCACAGAGATACATGTGCATCTTCTGTCCTTGCTCAATGGCCTTCTTGTCGACGGGTTTCGGCCGGAATTTTTCGCGAGAGTCATATAGTGCTCCTTCTAAACAGTGGTGGAGTGCCGTCCGACCCAAAAGCATGGAGGCCTATCTCCCTCCTGAACTCTGATTATAAAATACTAGCTGCGATATTAGCGCATCGCACAACGTCTGCTCTTAGTGACATAATAAGCAATGTTCAGACGTGTTGTGTGGCCTCACGCACAATTTTTTCGTCACTAGCATTAACCCGCGATTTCTTCACTTTTTCAACGCGCACGCAGGTTTCGGGAGCTTTTGTTTCTCTAGATCAATAATATTAATATTAATTGGTTTTGGGGGAGAAAGGAAATGGCGCAGTATGTCTCATATATCGTTGGACACCTGAACCGCGCCGTAAGAGAAGGGTAAAGGAGGGAGAAGAAGAAAGGAAGAGAGAGGCCGTAGTGCAGGGCTCCGGAATAATTTCGACCACCTGGGGATCTTTAACGTGCACTGACATCGCACAGCACACGGGCGCCTTAGCGTGTTTCCTCCATAAAAACGCAGCCGCCGCGGTCGGGTTTGAACCCGGGAACTCCGGATCAGTAGTCGAGCGCCCTAACCACTGAGCCACCGCGGCGGGGCTCTCTAGATCAAGAAAAAGCTTTTCACCGCGTTGAGCGTGACCTTTGAACAGTTCTAGACTGTTTTGGCTTCCCAAGGTGTCTGATAGACGTCTTGGGATTGCTGTACACCGAATTTGCAGCAAGCCTCTCATTTAACGATCAGTTAGCCGACCCCAATTCAGTGAGTCGTGGCATATGCCAGGGCTGCCCACTGTCATCAATTCTTTCGTCCTTTGCATTGAACCGATGTTGCAACAAATTCTAATTTTCAAGTCGATGCGGGGCTTTTCTCTCCCATGCTTGGGCGACGTTAAAGTAGCAGCTTATGCTGATGAAAATTCTCTCTTTATTAGAAACATTGACAGCTATACAGCATTTGTGAGGCTCTTTCACACTTATAGATGCTTGTCAGGTGCACTTCTCAATCCTTCTAAAAGCCAGGCGTTACGCTTTGCATCTTTTATTGACCAATTTCGCGATGGTGTCCAATGAGTAGGTGGCGAAAAAGTCCTTGGTGTCACGTTGCTCGCCTCCGGTGAAATAGCCCGAGGCATCTGAAATGGAATAAAACGCAATGCTCATCAGCGTATCTAAGTCGCAAATCCTTCGACGTACCTTTCTCTGAATGAGCTTACCTTATCAGAAGATGCATAATAGCTTCCTTATTCTACGTCGCAAAAAAGCGCCCTCGTAGCCGCGTCCTCCAGAGGCTGGCCACAGCGTGTGGAACTTTCTTCTGGGGTGAACACACAGATAGCTTTCAAGAGATTTTGTCCACCTGCCTACAGACATG
The DNA here is from genome assembly GCF_052857255.1 of Amblyomma americanum. Classification (NCBI taxonomy): domain Eukaryota; kingdom Metazoa; phylum Arthropoda; class Arachnida; order Ixodida; family Ixodidae; genus Amblyomma; species Amblyomma americanum. Next base: position 449,989,321 of record NC_135497.1, read on the forward strand.
GGTTGCTTCAGCATCCCGGATCTTGAAGTTATATGTCTTGCATTGGCTTTAAGGGCCATGTGGGACCTTATCTCAGACAGCGTATCGAGGAAGAGCACTCACTGCATATTTGATGGTAACATCACGTCGCTCCTTTGAGTTATCAAATTGGAAAGGCCCTGCGGCTTAAAAGTCGCCAGCTTTCTTTACATATGTTGTGAGATCCTTACATTTTCTTGCAGGCACTCTTTTTGATAGTGATTTGAAAGAATAGTCCGCGAGTGGAACTTGAGAGTATGTTGCTCTTCGCATCCTGAATGTAGACCATCGCAGGAAACTGCGCAAAAGGGGGAAACAAAGAAACGTTGCCTCTCACCCCGCTGATGTATAAAATTTTACCTGGATTCGTGAATGGGAAGTGTTACCCACAGCTGACCGCGTTGCGGTGTTGGGCGTGGCACCCTCCGCCTTATGTACACAGTACGGTCGAACTGAAACCCTGAACCATGCCGTTTTTGAATGCCCAGTCAGCCGCAATTTCCTTCTCCTTCCTTTTTCCTATTATTTTTAATAAAACCACTACCACCACCACCGCAATTTCTGGCGCTTGATAGCGAGCATGTTCCAGGGGCCCTTGCGGTGGTAGAGTCGCAGTCGCAATTTTTTTGTGGAATTAATAATGTGTGTGGGTGCTTATGTACAGGGGAAAAGGAGGCGACATGCTGTCTTGCTGGGACGCCCGCAGAAAGCAATGTTCCCTTTACTTTACCACCTCATAACTTTGATGCTGAAACACTTGAATGAAGAACTCATCGTGTCGGGTGAGGAGGCCTTCCTCCTCTGCTTATCAACAAGGATTATAGTTAACGATAGAGGTGTGTCCACGCCCATCCTTCCGTATTAGGAAGTTTTGCGAGTGTTGGTCATTTTTTCCGTCCTTGTATCCCACTTAAGTGCATAATGAAGCTGCTTTAAGCCAGCTCTCGTAGAAACCACGAATTGTTCACTGAAACGTCGTTTGCATATATATGATACTGTGCAATGATGAGTCATTGTGATGTCCTTGGAACCCAGGCCACTTGTGTAAAGAGTCTTTAGCACTCTAGATATTTTCTGAAAAATAAAATTCTCTTAAAAAGGATTCTTACCGCTCGTTTCCGACAAATTCAATACGCAGCGTTCATCAAATAAAAAATTAGCCTCAGTTCTTGTTTCATTTCTGTGTCTGTGAAACTAATTTTTGATTTGAGGAACGCTGCGGATCGAAGCAATTCATTTTACTTGGAAACGAGCAGCAAAACTTCTACGTCCTGCCTGAAGTACCGATAAACGAGCTCTGAAACTAGTTTTTGATTTCATGAATGCTTCTGTTCGAAGCAATTCATTTTACACAGAAACGATGTAATATCCTACGCCTTGCCTGAAGTACCGCTAAATGAGCTCTGAGACTAATTTTTGATTTGGTGAATGCTTCTGTTCGAAGCAATTCATTTCACATGGAAACGAGTGGAAGCAATTCTCCGCATTGCCTGAAGTACCGCCAAATGAACCCAGCGCTGCAGACGAGCGGCTTTGAAGCCATTCCAGAAGGCGTGCGCACTGGTGCACCTTATGAAAGTGGTTCCAACAAGAATACCGCAACATCAACCTGAAACAACTCAGTTCTTATGAGGGAGGATTGCAAGGTGAGCAATCTTCCGCGGAAGTGTTTTTTTTTTTCAGTTTATCTACAAGACATTCGCTCTGGCCAAAAAAGCAAAGCAATGTCATTCAACCCCGTTGTTCCGTTACACGAACGCGCATGCGCTCATCTCCTGGCGGCGGTGGCGCGAAACGCGCTCGCTCTCTCCGAAAGAAAAAAATAATAATTGGGTATTACTTTTTAACATCAGTTTCAAGGAAAGGAAATGACGCTGCAACTGTCGCACGTATCTTGGTGGACACCTAGACCCAGCTGTAATGGTTTGGATAGATGAGGGAGTGGAAGAAGAAAGGAAGAACGAGGTGCAGAAGAGGAGATCTCCCATAATTCCGACCGCCTATGGATCTTTAACGTGCAATGCATTGAGATCACACAGCACACTGGTGCCTTTTGCGTTTAGAAAATCGGTGGTGTAGTTTGGTTTGGTTTGGTTTATGACGGTTTAACGTCCCAAAGCGACTCAGGCTACGAGAGACGCCGTAGTGAAGGGCTCCGGAAATTTCGACCACCTGGGGTTCTTTAACAACTGACATCGCACAGTACACGAGCCTCTAGAATTTCGCCTCCATCGAAATTCGACCGCCGCCGCCGGGATCGATCCCGCGTCATTCAGGCGAGCAGTCGAGTGCCATAACAGCTCAGCCACCGCGTCGGCTTGGTGGTGTAGTGGTTTTTTTATTAAAATAATAGTAAAAAGCAAGTAAAAAAAATGGCCAGGCTTAGCTTGGTTAAACCAACAATGCGTTGCAGATCTCGATGGAGATCAGTGCTGCTCCGTTGACTCGATAGGCTATTGACTCGATCGCCATTGAAACTGCCCGTGTAGCAGCGCTCGATCGCCTTTGAGTCGATAGACTATCGTATAGAGGGCCCTCGAAATGCCCGTGTGACAGCGGTATAAGACTGTCCCGGCGAAGGAGCGCAGCTCTTTTATACATATGCCGTGACGTCAATCATAGCGCAGCGACCCTAACGGGAGGAGCGGGAGTCAGGTGGTGGCTGCGGCCGCGCGAGACCGCGCCAGTTGGGGCCCAGCTTTTCCTCCGTGACGTCACGCGCCGGCGCAGCGCCCCTAGCGGGAGGAGCGGGAGTCAGGTGGTGGCTGCGGCCGCGCGCGACTGCGCGAGTTGGGGCCCAGCTTTTCCTCCGTGACATCACGCGCCAGCGCAGCGCCCCTAGCGGGAGGAGCGGGAGTCAGGTGGTGCATGCGGCCGCGCGCGACCGCGCGAGTTGGGGCCCAGCTTTTCCTCCGGCTGTCGTGACGTCACGTCACGTGGTTGCGCTAAAGGTCAATGGTGGCTGCCCGGCCGCGCCCAAGGGCTGAACTGAGTGATTGCAATATGCAACGCGTAAAAGATTTTTGCTTGCCCCGACACCAGCCATCGATACTGAAGCACCTGAGCTAGGGCAGCAGAAATACAGCATAGCAGGCAGAATGGAGAAATGAAAAGAGGCGAGGGAGCAAGAAGAGAGGATAGGAGAAGTAATAGATACAAACTATTTACACAATAAGAAGTGTGTCCAGGTTGTGCGCGTGATATTTCATGTTGGAGGAATTAAAAGATTTTGTGAATTGGAAAATTGGTTTTCGGGGAAAGGAAATCGCGTAGAACTGTGTCACATATCGCAGACACCTGAACCGCGCCGTAAAGAAAGGGATAAAGGAGGGAGTGCAAGAAAAAGGAAGAGATGCCGTAGTGGAGGGCTCCGCAATCATTTCGACCACCTGGGGATCTTAAACGTGCACCGATATCGCACAGCCCACGGGAGCCTTTGCATTTCGCCTCCATCTGAACTCTGCCACCGCGGTCGGGTTCGATTCCGGGAACTCCGGATCAACAGCCAAGCGGACTAACCACTGAGCCACTGCGGCGGGTCATTTTACGTTTCTCCTCGATCGAGAGTGAAAGAGAGGGTTTATTGACTTGAAAGGCAGGCAGGTTGGCCTGAAAAATATCTGACCTGCTACTCAGCACTGGGGAACGGAAAGAGGCGAAAAAAAGGGTCACGATGGGGGTGGTGATGATGGGAGGAGGCTGATGAAAAAATACATAAGAAATAAAATAACAAAAGAAAAAGGCACACTTTCTATCATCACAAACTAGAGGCACGGTCCGTGATGCTTAAAAAGCGTGAGAGCGCTCGCGTTGCCTGTGCAGTTTTCAAACTATCTCGTCAAGCACCGAGGATGAAATCCTCCGAGAGAGGCATTGTGTCCATAGACGTCAAAACAGATGCAAGCATGAGTCTTCCACGTGTATATGCTGGACACACCACTAAAATATCTTCTGTAGTCTCTTGCTCGCCACCTGTGGCACATCCGGGGAGTGCGCTTGTCCTATTAAGTGCTAGTATTTGCGCTTGAAGGCGACGTTTATACAATCTATGGATTACGCATTCAATAGGGCGTTGTAATCTGAGAGAAAAAGGACAGGTCATCGCCGGATCTAGCCGTTTAAGGCGTATGTGTTGAGTGTCTGGCAGGGCCCAGTACCTAGCCGTCGCACTCCTCATTGATTCCGAAAGGAGACAAGTGGTCTCCAGTCTAGAGAATTGCACAGCTGTACGCAGGCCACTGCTGAAGGCGCTCCTTGCTTCAGCGTCGGTGGTCTCATTTTCATCGAGTCCGCATTGTCCAGGGATCCACTGAAACACTATAAGGTGGCCTTTTTTCTGAGAAAATGAGAGGAGACTAATTATATGAAGAGCCAGAGCTTGGTAGGTGGTGTGGCGTAGGAAGCCTCCCAAAATTTGTAGCCCAGGATCACAGTCAGTAAAAATACATCACTGTAGAGGCGGTTCTCTGAAGATGTGGCGAATTTTTTCCCGAAGGCCCGCAAACTCATCAGCGGTTGACCTAGACTTGTGTCCAAAAATCAATCTGCGGGTCGTCTGCTAAGAGGGGTTGCGAAAGCTTCTGTGTGTGCATTTGGTGACGCAGATCCATCCGTGTACACGCGCAGAGGTTTGGTATTCTAAGCAGAACTAAGCAAGGGCAAGTTGGATCAGTCCTCTAACCGGCATCGCAGATTTTTGGGTTATGCCAGGGACATGCAGAAATACTGAAGGCTGAGTCATTACCCATGGTGACTGCAAGGAATGATGCGGCAGGGCGAAGTCTAATGGCAATTCAGATCGATGGAAGCGCAGTGCACGTGCAAAACTGCTGTCCGGTCGCTCACCAAAAATCTCCGTCAGCGGGTGAAAGCGGTGCCGTGTAAGCACTCGTAAATATGCACGAAGTGGTTCGTGTGACAAGTAGATCGATATTGGGAACGCATGAGATTCCTCAATCGGGCCTTTGTTCTAAACACAACGTAGTAATCCGAGGCATATCTTGGGCGCCTGTGCTTGAACACTCTCTAATGTCCGCACGCAGGAAATATTCATGGTAGAGGGTACAGGAAGGCTGCAACGAATGTAGCCTATAGAGAAAGCATCGTAAAGTCTTAGCAAGTAGCTCTCCGTTTGTCCCCATTTAATGCCTGCTACGAAGCGAAGGACACAACAAAAAAGAGTGTCTTTTCATTAGCATATTTATATGCATCGACCATGACAGATCGCGGTCAATGATAATGCCCAAAAATCTGTAATGGGAGACATATGGTGTTTCATCCATTTGAAGTAATTCAGGTTAGCGGCAGACAGACTTGCACATGCATGCGACCACAGCACATTTTTCAGCTGCAAAATGCAAACCCTGACGTCGTAGGTACCTTGAAGTAGATGACGCGGCAAGTTGTAATCACGCACGCATTTGCTGACGTGACGAACCCGAAGCACAGATGCAGATATCATCAGTATAGGCGCTGATGTGAATGTGACTGGGAAGTTCACTCACCAGTCCAATCAATGCCACGTTAAATAGGGTTGAGCTGAGAGCTCCTCCCTGAGGAACTCCACGGCAAACGTGATTACGGGTAGTCTCTCCATCAGGCGTAGACATGTAAACGGACCGGCAGTTGAGTTAGCTCACAATCCACGAGTACATCCGGCCTCCAACGCTGATGTCGTCAAGGGCATCAAGGATGGCGTCATGAATTGCATTATCGTAGGCCCCTTTGATGTCCAAGAAGATAGCGGCGACGAGTCGACATCACTATTATCTGCTCGCTGCCTTACGCTGCCCTGCGGTCTCTCTATCTCGCGCCGCGTACCCCGACCTGAAGCCTACCATGGAGGCCACATTTCGATGGAGGGGAAGCTCAAACGGTGCCCGTGAACTGCGCAATGTCATTACACGTTAAGGTTCCACAGGTGTTCGCTTCTCGGAGCCCACCAATACGGCACCTCTTTATGCCACAAAATATGCAGGTGGAAGTAAATCCTCCGCGACAGTCACGAAAGAAAAGGAAATCAAGGGCGCATAACTGCCTCCCTGGTTCAGTAGACAATCTCAATCGCGCTTTGATCTACGGGGCAGTAAAATGTGCGCTGCTCACGTTGGAGTGTGAAACGTTGCGGCAGAATCATGGCACGGTAACAATATCGTACTCGCCGCAGTTGCTCTGTTGGTTATGCGCTCGTCTGCTGAGCCGGGGTACCCGGGTTCGAACCCAACCGCGGCGGCAGCCTTTAGATGGAGGCGAAACGGAGAACGCGCACGTGTGGTGTGCGTTGGCAGTGCAAGGCAAACATCCGAAATTATTCCGGAGCCCTCCACTGCGGCATCTTTTAATTCCTTTCTTCTTTCACTCCCTCCTTTATCCTTCCCTTACGGTGCGGTTCAGGTATCCAACGATATATGAGACAGATAATGCGCCATTTCCGTTCCCCCCAAACCAATTATTGTTATTAATATTAATTTTTGCCCGTGTGCTCTATGATTTCAGTGCACGTTAAACTTCCCCAGAGGTTCGACATTATTCCGGAGCCCTCAACTACGGCACCTCTTTCTTCCTTTGCTTTTAAACGAAAGCTTGAATACACCAGCTAGCGAGCCATTTCGGCTCGTTGCGCCGTATTCCCAGCGCCTCCTCTTTTTTCAAAAATAATATTTAAAAATAGGTTTGGCGCTGGTATACCGTATGCCGTATGTCGGCAGCCGTATGCCGTATGCGGTGGCTGACGAACAACCTTGAGCCGCAGTTTCCTAGCATCGCCGCAGCCGCGCTACAACAGATTGTGCCGCCGTCGACGCCGCTGCAGTCGCCGCTCGCACCACCAGATGTGCTCCGCTAGGGTAGAGGCAGAGGAGGTGTCGTCTCGTGGGGTATATATATATATATGCTTTACCCACCATTTTTAGATACGAGCAGTTGGAAAACTTGCCCCCGGGAATCGGCCCCACTTCCGTTGCCGCTTTCATCTCAAACAAAGAGACGCGAGTGCCGTTTGTAGGGTTTTTGGTAGTACCATGTTAGTTTTCTTGGTATTACTTTCGCCGCCGCACGCCCACTGGCTGCGCTTGGTCACGTGGAGAGTGCTCCATAACTGGTCTACGCTGGCTCGCTGCCTTGAATTCTGTGCGCCTGGTGCGGCTGCTTCAAGTCGCGCTCGTCCACGTATGCAAAGTTTGCGTGCCGTCTACGCCTGCGGTGCGAGAGGCCAAGATGCTCAGGGTTAAGCTTTTGGCTATAGATCTCGGGTGAAACTTAAAGCCCTTCTTTCCGTGGTTCCACGCGGCAAAATCAAAGAAACACGACGTGCCGCTCACCCCTGCGTAGTTTCGGTTTCTCCGGTGAGTAATATGTGGTTGTGCAAAGAAGACTAATTTTCCCTCTATTGATTAGATCAGTAAAAGTTGAGTGTCTGGAAATAAAACATGGCAAAAGCTTGAAAAGACAACAAATCCTTCTTCCTTCTTTTTGCTTGCGGCATACGCACTTTTAATTTCCTCTTCAGCCACTTTTCTTGTTTTTATGAGTCGTGATGAAAATATGATCGTCCTGGTGGTTGAGGACCCGCCGCGGTGGCTCAGTGGTTAGGGCGCTCGACTACTGATCCGCAGTTCCCGGGTTCGAACCCGACCGCGGCGGCTGCGTTTTTATGGAGGAAAAACGCTAAGGCGCCCGTGTGCTGTGCGATGTGAGTGCACGTTAAAGATCCCCAGGTGGTCGAAATTATTCCGGAGCCCTCCACTACGGCACCTAATTCTTCCTTTCTTCGTTCACTCCCTCTCTTATCCCACCCCTTACGGCGCGGTTCAGGTGTCCAACGATATTTGAGACAGATACTGCGCCATTTCCTTTCCCCCCAAAAAACAATTATTATTATTATTATTATTATTATTAATAATATTATTATTATTATTATTATTATTATTATTATTATTGTTGTTATTATTATTATTATTATTATTATTATTATTATTATTATTATTATTATTATTATTATTATTATTATTATTATTATTATTATTATTATTATTATTATTATTATTATTATTATTATTATTATTATTATTATTGAGGCAATTTCTATAAATAAAGTGGTCGATTCTGGGAGGACGGTAGCTTTACTTCTTGAATGCGTATCTATCTAATACGAATGCAATAAGCTGTTTCCCCATGCGTCTTCAACGCGCCCGGATAATGTTATAGTTATAAATGCTACTAAGCCATCTTGTTTCATTAATACAAAAGAGACGAAGGCGAAAATTACGTTTGTATTCATTATATGCGTTTCTGTACGCACGCGACACACCGTCTGCTGACGCTTCTCAAGCCGGAAGTAGCAGGTGACGCGCCCATCCCAAAGCGACCGCAGCGCCATCGCCCAGGCAGCAACCGTTTTGGGTGCGCTCTCTGCCCGGCTGCTCTTATCTAAAAACGTTGAGCAACGTTTTTAGATAACGTTGGAGAAACCAAAGAAAACTGACATGGCACTGTCAAAACGCTAGAGATGGCGCTCGCGTCTCTTTGTGATGAAAACGGCAAAGAAAGTAGGGTCGATACCCTAAAACGTTAGTTTCGCCTCAGCGTATCGTATTCGTTATGGAGAGCGCGAAAGAGACTCAACAACGACAAAACGAAGCGAGGAAGAACGTGCTCAAGAGACGTCAGAACAACGCGCCGCAGAACTCGAGAAGCGCCGTAACGAAGATGCGGCTAGAAAAGTCGTGCCACGTCCCGGATCGACTCTTCAATTGTGGGAGAGACAGGTTTCAGTTCTCAAGAGCGTCAGAATGATACGCTGCGGAGACGGCGTGCGAGGATACGAAGCTTTCGCAATACAACTAGGGTTAACCAGAGCTAAACCACAGCCAATTTTTAAAGCCAAAGCTTTACTGGTCGCGAACTTGCGATTTCACTGTGGAGGTGCTCCGACGAGGCATATGACGTCACATGGCGGATATTTCTCCCTCTCTCGCTCCCTAGTCAGGTGTTCCACGTGCCTTTCCTCAAAATCCAACTTTCAAATTTTAGATTTCTCATTCTTTTTACTCCCTCCTTTATCGCGGGTGTCCACAGCGATATGTGAGACGGTTACTGTGCCATTTCTCTTCCTCAAAATCCAAAAAAACAAGTGAGCCGATGGCATTCACAGAGTTCAATGACGTTTTCAGCTTTGCAAATGCCGTTCATTTTCACGAAAGGAAAGGCGCACAACCCGATCCGTGGGTCAATGGAGACCTCAATCTCGCTTTAATGTACGTGGCGTTGTTGCCCAACTGCAAACGCCTGCTTTGATTGCGTTCCGCACACTGGATAGGCAGCACGCCCTCCTTGCCACCCTGGGAGGTGGCACAGTTAATTGCTGATTGCTAGAGATTAACAAATGCACGAACGCTGGCTATTGCTGCAGTGCCGCATGTCAGCCAAAACGCTGTCAGCGCTAATGAATTCCAGGCCACATCTTTCTCTCACCACCGCCACATGTATCAAAGCATGAATGAGGCGTCTGCATATCCAAGCAGCCCTTTATGGGCCTTTCATTTGCACAAAGTCATCGCCGTCTAGAACATTCTGAACGCCAACGCCAATGCTTTCGCTTTGTATGTCTTGGATTAGCTAAGCTAATCCACATTATTTTTTTCACTCAATCCTTTATCCCTTCTCAAAAGGTGCAGTGCGGGTGTCCAATGTGATCAGTGCAACATAATGCATCATTCCATTAATCAAAAAACAATCTCATTTTTCTTTCTGCAATGGAGTAAGACCCGCCGCGGTGACTTAGTGGTTAAGGCGGTCGTCTACTGAGCTGGAGTTTCAGGGTACAAACCCCGTCGCGGCGGCAGCGTTTCGATGGAGGCGAAAGGCAAAATGCGCCCGTGTGCTGTCCGATGTCAGTGCACGTTAAAAATCACGTCTTCCATCCTTTTTCTTTCCCCCCTCCTTTATCCCTACCCCTAGAGCGCGTATCAGCCCAGTGGATAGGGCGCTCAACTACTTATCCGGAATTCCCGGGTTCGAACCTGACCGCGACTGCGTTTTTATGGACGAAAAGCGCTAAGGCGCCCGTTTGCTGCGCGATGTCAGTGCACGTTAAAGATCCACAGGTGGTCGAAATTATTCCGAAGCCCTCCACTACGGCGCTTTCTTGCTTTATTCTTTCATGCCCTCCTTTATCCCTTCCGTTACGGCGCGGTTCAGGTGTCCAACGATATATGAGGAAGATACTGCGCCATTTCCTTTCCCCTAAATCCCATTATAATTATAGCGCGTTTCTGGTGTCCGCCGAGATGCGAGACAGATACTGCACGATTTAGTTCCAAAAATCAATTTTCATTTTTTTTCAAGCCCCGCCGCGGTGGCTCAGTGGTTAGGGCGCTCGACTACTGATCCGGAGTTCCCGGGTTCGAACCCGACCGCTGCGGCTGCGTTTTTATGGAGGAAAAACGCTAAGGCGCCCGTGTGCTGTGCGATGTCAGTGCACTTAAAGATCCCCAGGTGGTCGAAATTATTCTGGAGCCCTCCACTACGGCACCTATTCTTCCTTTCTTCTTTCACTCCCTCCTTTATCCCTTCCCTTACGGCGCGGTTCAGGTGTCCAAAGATATATGAGACAGATATTGCGCCATTTTCTTTCCCCAAAAACCAATTATTATTATTAATTTTTTTCAATATCCCCAGTTGGCTTGAATTTTTCCAGAGACCTACAATTTGGCACCTCTTTCTTGCTTTCTTCTTTCACTCCCTCCTTCATCCCATCCCATATGGCGCGGTTCGGCTGCCCACCGAGATACGTGACTGTTACTGCTCGTTTTACTTTCCTGCAAAACCAATTTTCTATTTTTATTGTAATAGGCCACCATCGTTCATTGGATTCATTAGAGATTGCATCGGCAACGCTAAATGTTCCGCTGATTTTAAGGAAACGAATGCTGTAAAACTGGCTTCTTCATGTGAGTGGACTCCTTATTCGTGCTTTTATTTGCGTGTCGGTCGTGTTCACATGCAAAGGAGGAGGAGGAGGAATAACCGTTTTTTTGAAATAGCAGAATGAGGTTCTTGCGGGTGAAGCAACTATTTTAGGGCCCCACTGGCTCTAGCGCGTCGTTCGGTTTGGTCCAAGGTTGCCTGTTGGCTTCCCAGGTCCTTCCAGGCGAGTCGCACCTCCCATGACCTTTAAAATTCGTTGCGTGGGACGAGAGGTGAGTTTCCCTCTGTTGGTCTTTGTTTGCAATGCCTAGTGATAAGTTTGAGTGTTGGTGTGTCGCCGCACCAAAGACAGGAGTCATCGTATAGGGACGGGTGTACTTTCCTGACTGTGTGTATGGTGGGATATTTGTTGATTTGTAGGCATCTCCAGTCCCTTAATTGCCAGCGTTTGAGTTTAGAGTGGGGTGGCGCCATTGTCTGCCTGCAGCGTCTTTGCTGTAGATGATATCTTGCGGCAGCGAAGGTGTGAGGTATTTCTCCCGGGTCGATGTGTCCGCGGCTCGGCAAATTAGTCCTCGAGCCAGGCGTTCCGCTCGTTCCTTTCCCTGTACATCTTCCTGAGCGGTGCACCATGTGATGATGTGATCTAGGTTGGTTCCTAGTATGCCTAGGACGCTCCGAGGGAGGGCGCCCCTGAGAAACAGTCGGGAAGCTTCTTGCGAATCCGTGAGAACACGTGCAGATTGCCTCTTGCCCACTGCCGCTCGTGTGGCTAATGCTATGGCTGCCACTTCGGCCACAGCCGTGCTCTTGGTGCGGATCGTAGCCGACATGATTGCTTGATCCCCTCTAGTGACGACCGCAGCAAAAGCTCCCAGCCTTACTGGGTAGCGAGGTGCGTCTGTGCAGTAAGTGTTTGGGTCGTTGCGTAACCGTCCGAGTGCCACCGCTCTCGCTCGTCTGCGGCCGGCGTTAAGCATGAGGTGTATGTTCTTGGGTATTGGGTCCACGTGTATGCGTTCCCAGTCCTGTCCGCGTGTTTGATGCGTGTCCTCCCCGCAGAATTGGGGTGCCAAGGGGTAGTGAAGACTATGTAGTAAATCTCTACCTTAGGTTGTCGAGTTGAGTCTCTCTGCGCGATCAAGACAGCCGCGGCGTGTTCATCGTGTGAATTGTAGATACCCAGACTCTCCAGACGCTCTGTGCCAGTGCAGTCAGGGAGGCCCAGTGCAGCTTTGTAGACAGTGCGTATGAGTACGTTAGGCTGTTCTGCATCACATCTGAGCCAAAGCTGTTATGAGTGTCGATACACTCCTGGCCGTGTGTTTGAGTTTGCTTAGTGTTGACGATACGCTCCTGCACTTTTTGTAATGGCTTCCATTGATCTCAATATTGAGGATGGAGCAGCGCGTCTGCTGGGTGTTTTAGGTCTAATGTGTATAAATTTTGATGTTACCGGTGCGCATCTCATGCCTGCCATCCTCGCGTGTGGATAAATTGTGTTGATCGCTCTTTGTAGAGTGTTCTCTGTGTCCGTAGTACCCCTTGGTCGCCCAAAGGGTGAGGTCAAGCCTTTGCTTTGGACAGTATTTCGTCCTTTCAAATTGCTTCATCATGAACTAATAACGCGCGCAACCTGTACATAATTATTATTGTGTATACTGTTTTTGTCTAGACTACCTCTCCCCCACCCTCTCCAGTTCCCTCACTTCTTTCATTTCATTTCTTCGATCTGCCTGCTATCTTTTCTTTTCGCTGCCCCAGGTCAGGTGCTTCAGTGTCGATGGAAGATGCCAGGGCTAGCAAAAGATCTGTTTGCTTTAATATTATTATCATTTTAATAACCACTTCTAGGAATGATGGCCCCGCAGCCATTTTTATTCTTTCTATCCTTAATCGTTTCTCTTGCCATGTGGTTAGCTGTCGACCGAGATGTGAGACAGTTACAGCGTCCATATCTTTCCTCAAAAAAAAATTTTCGCAGCCTTACTGATCCGGACTACCCGGGATCGAACCCGAGCGCGGGGCAGTGTTTCAATGGAGGGGAAACCCAAAGGCGCCCGTTTGCAGTGCGATGTCAGTGCACGTTAAAGATCCCAGTTGGTTTTAATTATTCGATAACCCTCTACTATGCCACCACTTTTTCTTTTTCTTCTTTCACTCCCACCTTTCTCAATGAAGAAAGGAAGATGACGAAGCGCCACCGCGTGCCAAGCGTCTGCGCTTGAGAGAAAAAAACACGCTGACAGAAGACTGACGTGATCAAGAGATGTCGCTACTTAGTATTCGAGACTTGATTAGGGTGTCTCCAGGAGCCAGGTGCGGATTTCTGAAGAGGTTTGACGTCGCGCTTTCATGGCAACGCTCAGTTCCGGTGAAGGCGCCCTATCAGCTCCAGCTGGACTGCCTCCTCCTGTGCGCTAAACGACCGCGTTCCGTCGTCCCTGGCTTCCATGAGGACCCGTCATGTGCGGCGTCTATGCAGGGCGGCCCAGGTGCAGCCGCGAGGATATTACAGCGCTATCAAAGGCGTGTATGTCAAGGTAGGAACTCTCACCAGAGGCACACGTGTATAAATATTTATACGTTAATTCGAATGAAAACGCAAATTATTGCATGCGTGTTTAGCAAAGGCAACGTGAGCTGGGGCTTCATCCATGCTCTTGAGTTGGAGTCATCCGCTTCTTCCTTTTATATATGAAACACAGCAACGCATGCTGTTACCAGTACTTCGTGTGCTGATCTTAGCTGCTTTAAAACACAGTCATTAATGCTGGAGAGTCGCTGCCGCCAGATTAGGTTTCGAGTCTCATGTAGCCTCTGAAAAAAGCACGTCGTTTCCCACCCTGTCCGCTTATGCTTTCATGCAGAATCTGCAATGAGGGGCAACCGTAATGCCTGCCGCGTTACATGCAACAACGAGAATGGCCGCGCCAAGAATTAATCGGAAAAATGTGCAACCGACTCAGCTGCTCCGGCGGCACGACATTCGATGGTGAGAGGCTATCTTCCTTTTCCTGCGTATCAAACCTAGAGCACTGCTATCCACTAGAAACGCGAGCACGATTGACAGTCTTTCAGTTATAAACACCGATATGGTTAGCGAACTTAGGTCTAGATTCGCAAGCATTTAATTATCGTGCCTATTCACGGCAATAAACCAACTCTTTACACCTTTCCTCGTCAGCGTTGCGTTCTCGGCTCGTAACCTGCATTTGAGCATTATCTGTAATTAGTGAAGCTTCTAGTAAACTCCTGGCCGATTTTATTAGTTGTCACGGTGTGGCTGTTTAAACACTCACCATTAATTTAGGTTGTGAGATTTCCGGCGTATTACGTAACAGACACCACCCCAGTATTACCCCATGAATATGCAGTGCGTCTGCCCGAGAGGAAAAGAGAATGAAATTAAGATGTTGAACGTTACACAGTCGAGGAAGAAGCTTTGATTCGTCTGATTACGCAGCATCTAGTGAGGAAGCACGAGCTGCGCGAATTCAGTAAGAGGCGCACATAGCTTTCAAAATGTTCAAAATACTGTGATAAAGGAAGTCTTCGGAACTCAGAATTCGGTCAATAAGATTAACCGCGTCTTCAGAAGACGTCAATAACGAAGGTGCCATGAAAATATTGTGCTCTCTGAGCATCACAGCAATCCAGTTCACGTAACCCTCAAGAATTTTGAATTTTTTTGCAGTCTCCAGGTAAGAAAATGTTCGCATGGTCGAACATATAATTCAGGACTAAACATACTTACTTCCAATCTATCCTTTGCACGATGCGCGCTTCTGCCCTTGAAGTCATTTAGTTGCCTCGCTTAGTTAATTTTGTTCATAAGCACCGCATCCTAGACGCAACTCTTCCATGTTTGGTAGCAGTACAAGACACATGTAACGCACGCAGCTAATCTCATGTAAACCTAAAAAAGTGATACAATAATGACTATCAGATAATAGCAGTTATTAATTACGGACAGAAAGGAACGAGACGGAATGCTCTAAGCGGAGCGTGGGGACACATTATATTTTATATGTATGCAAATTATATTTTCTTTGTTCCCAATTGCGACAATGGCCTGATAGTGAACGATGGCAGAGCTTAGATGTTATCAGAATCAAGCTTGATTTGGGTGCCAACAGTGTCGACGCAATATGACAACACTGACAACGCCGGCCTCTGGTCGCACAAAGTTCCTCGTACAGCAATCGCCATATTGTGGGCCTTGCAATATGTAGCCTTGCGTGAGGCTTTCTTTACACTTGATGTCGATGTCATTTGTTCGTGGTTCTCTGCGCCGGAACTAAAACTGTCGTATTCACATGGTTGCACGTACAACGGCGGCGCTGCTTCGGAGTTTAAGGCCACGCGTAAAGCGCTGTTATTGCCACTGGTGACAATGTCCTGCCCCGACGAGAGGTGAAATGTGAGGGATTATTTCTAGCGCTAAGGCACTATTGGGCTCATAACTTGTAAAATGCTGGTGCGTGCTGAAGCCCCTGAAGTTTGTCAGATGATGCGAGAAATAGCGAGAAATAACGAAGATTTTGAATGAGGGTGAGCCTGACCAACCTCCAGAGATAAAGAAATATTGCCACGACGAGGCTTCGAATCCTTGGTGGCGCGAACACATCAGCTTGCTCACCACTGGACGAGAGTGATATATGCTATCGCCGCTGGTGATCACGCCTCCTGCTAAAGTGCAATACGCTCTCGTGCTGTACATTCATTAACATGCAGGAAATTAACTGCGCAGAAAATCGTTCTGCAAATTTTTGCACTGACAATGCGAGATTAAAGCGCGGTCCTGGAAACTTAAAGCGGCAAACCACCATTGCGCGAATTGAGCCTCAAACGCTTAGATAGCTTGGATGCAGGTTTACAGGAACTATCAAATATCTACTGCTCTTCGCAGTGCTGTTCACGCTATTAGAGGGTAAAGAGAACAATTTATTATTGTAGATGTCGGGCACATGGCCTTAACGCATACGAACGTATGCGTGTTTGTATGTGTGTGCTTGCCGCTAAGCGGCAAAGGAGTACACACACCCTCCCGCTCCCCCGAACAGCTGTTCGGGGGCATCGTGGGTGTGTGTGTACGCGCGGGCCATTAGGCGCGCCCAAGGAACGGCCGCGTGCACTGCATGAGGTGGCAGCAGTTGGCGCCGGGTACGCGGTTGACGGCCGGGGCGAGATGCTGGCCCCTGCGAAATACGCCGGAGAAGAGCAAGGTCTGCGCCTCGGAGCGGCGGCACCTCTGTTAGGGCCGTCGGATTCCGGGAAACAGTGAAGATGCCTTCACAAGGAGCCGACCGAAGGGAGCAGCGGGGAAGCAAGGACGAGAGAGAGAGAGAGCTGGAAAGGAGGACCCGAAAGAGAGGAGAGACGACTGAAAAGAACGGGACAGACGGGTGTTGGATGCCGACACGAGAGGCCGCATCCTGGTGGCAGCAAAGTTGGCTCAAATTTGTAAATAACGTAAATAAATTCTCTTGTATTTTTCATTCTGGGGTGGTCCGGCTTCGTCGGGAGGAGTGTGGAAGAGTTAGCAAGAAAATGCCTGACTGGAGATATATCGGAATATATGGAACAAAAAGTGTTATTTTCTTTACAAACGCAAAAACATTCGAGGAATATTCAAGGTTTTTATGCATCCACTAGAGGGTAGATGTCAGAAGGAGGCTGACTAAGAGACACACACCTCAGGTAGCACATGGCCATATACGCATCACGAAACCACATTGAGAGAATAACAAAATATAACATAAGATATTAGTCAGCAAGAAGTATGTGAACGAAGCTATCTCCCATCAGGTAGGATACACAGCTGAACAAAAGAAAATACTCCCGAAAGCAGTGCACCTTATTTAAAATGTACAAAAGCGAACTTCCAGCCCCAAACTTTAGAGAGTCAAAAGTAGCAGATATCTAAATTGTGATGCTAAACAGAAAGAAAGCGGCATACTGTGTGCAAGGCACTCACCTTTCACCAAATCTCGCTTCAAAAAACACTAAGCGGCACTGTTTACAACTTTGCACTCGGTTAAAATCGAAAAAGGGCAAACAACTTCAAGTGTAAAGCCCAGAACACGATTTTGAAGGCAACATTTTCGGGAGAAAATTCGGGCATCATGTCATTACACTGCAGTACACTGTGCTGCGAGATACTCACTGGTACTCGATGACTCTGGAAACGCATCCTGAACAGCTAAAAAGGTAACTGTTAAATTTAGAAGCGTCCCAGGTTACACCTGGAGGTTCACGTTTTGAAAGCAATGCTATGTAACTGCTAGGAGCGAAGGAAATGCAAGTCCTGGCATCGGAGCCACCGTTTTACAGGCAAAACATTTCGGTCGCATCGCTTTATTGCCTCGTGCGTTTTTTCTCGGGTTGCCAGGTTATGTATGTTGCCGCCCAATAAAGCCTAGTAGTTTTTTTTATATGCTAATACTCTCCTTTCCGTGTGCTTTAGCGCGGGGTTAATGGCCCAAAATTATCCAGTTTTGCACAAAGCGCATGTAAATTAGCTTTAAATTTTCCTAGTAAATCTCCCCAGCGAATCTAGTAGTGCGTACGAGGAGCAGAAACTCAGTACTGGTAAAGACAGTTGGATAGAAAGCGATGATAGTTCTGTTGTTAAGCGCTATCTCTCGCCAGCGGCGAAAATGGGAATCATTACGCACATTGAAAAGCTGTAGTAAATGTAAATCTAGGGAGATTTTTCATGACCTGAATGCTGAAAAGACTAGTTTTAGATTAAAGATAATATGCCAGTTGCCCCGCAAAAAGCAACATTTCGCTACTGATTTAAGGAGATAAGTGCGGCTGTTGTAACGAAATAGTGAGGCGAAAGTTTTGCCACGACGTTACGCCGCAGGGCACGCATGGCTCCTGACAGCCCCTTCTGCTGAAAGCTGGCACTAGTGGTGGGCCTCGGGCAATTGCTACCTCAGCTTGCGAGCCAGGACACAAAGAAATGGCGCCAGCTGGGTGCCGTCCTGCTGGCCCATCTGGAGGACCCACTCAGCCTTGTCGACAGCAGCGAGATGGGTGCTGTAGTTGACGAGCTGCTCGCTTGGCTCAACAGCAGCAAGTCGAAGGTGGCACAGAATTATTCCGGAGCATTCAATCCAGGCTTCGGTAGGGACTTACGGTCACAAGTAGTCCGGGAGGCCTGCATCACTATTGCTTGCTTATCACAGCAGTTCGGCAAAAAGCTCGACCACTTCTCAGAAGCAGTACTTCCAGCGCTAATAAACCTAATCCTCATTAGTGCCTGGATAATTATAAACATCCGGCATTGTCACAGTACGGTTTAATATAAAGCAAACTCACGTGAGTCGACTGATACCTGTGATCACAATGAACTTGTATTCAAAGTCTAAAGAGAGTTGTGCATTGGGCTTCTCGATCAGCTTTTGCACACAAGGCCCACGCATACTTTGGAAAGGCAGATTGTGTAACGGGAAAAGAAGAAGAGGCCCTGCCGCCGCCGAAGAGGCACGAAGACAAGGGCGTGAGCGCGTGTTCGAACGAACGAGCAAAAGGACGACGGTGGACGGCGGTCGAAAAAAAATGAAATGAAAATTGGTTTCTTGGAAAAAGAAATGGCGCAGTATCTCTCTCACATATCGTCGGACACCTGAGCAGCGCCGTGAGAGAAGGGGTAAATGAGACAGTGAAAGGAAGAAGGGAAGAAAGAGGAGCCGTTATGAAGGGCTCCAGAAGAATTCCGACTACTTGGGGTTCTTTAACCTGTACGGACATAGCACAACACACAGGCGCCTTAGCGTTTCGCCTCCATTGAAACGTGGCCGCCGCGGTCGGGTTCGAACCCGTGACCTCCGGATCAGTAGCCGAGCGCCCTAACCACTGAGCTAACACGGCTGGTCTCGTTGTTCTGTTGTGCGGTTTGGCGCCGAAGAAGCGGGTTTCACTGTTCTTCGGGTGCCGACCCACACCGTAACATATTTGGTGGCAGCAGTGAGACATGCCGCTAACCCACTCCTAGGGCCAAGCACCCGGCGTGGTGGACGACGGCGTCCACCACCAGCCGTTGACGCCGAGGGCGCAGCGGCCT
Source organism: Amblyomma americanum (assembly GCF_052857255.1). NCBI lineage: Eukaryota > Metazoa > Arthropoda > Arachnida > Ixodida > Ixodidae > Amblyomma > Amblyomma americanum. The sequence goes on from NC_135497.1 coordinate 450,008,342, forward strand.
GCGCCGCTGTGCCTAGACGCTCGGAGGGGTTTGGTCGTCCCCAGCACCTGGACGCCGGTTGTGACTGCCTCCTGGTTCTAGTCTTTCAGCGGCTGGATGCTTGGGAGACCGAGCTGGCTGCCCATGCTGGGTAGCTGGCAGCTCTCCGGAGCAAAGCCTGTCTCCTAGTGGACCCTGACCTGAGCGCATTACAAGCGGCGTTTCTAGCATCGCCGCTGTCGCCGTCTCCAACGCTGCCATCGTTGGGCCTTGGGTCGCAGCCGCCCATGGTCTGCTCTGTGCGGGAGCGTCCTCGCCGCAGTACCTACCGGGGGATCTGGATTTGCCCAAATTCGATGGCAGCGTCTCGTGGGTTGCCTAGTGCATCCAGCTCGACGACATGGCGGCGGCGAGAGGCTGGGGCAAGCGCACGAAGGCCAAGATTCTCGTTGCCAAAAGAAGGGGCATTGCGACGGAGCTGCTGCGGTATGTGTCTCGTGACCATATAGGCAGCTACCCTGTTCTGGCTGGCCTCCTGGCTGACCACTAGAGTGCCTCAAGTCTTCCGTCAAGAGCCCGTGGAGACGTACTAGGACCAGGCCGCAGCAATTGAGCGGCTGTTTGTGTAGTCGCTTCTTGGGGCGCCTCGGGATGCAGTGGCCCTGATCGGCACCTATGCGTTTGTGGACGCCATAGTGGCGCTTAACTCTTTCTAAATGACTGAACCGAAGCTGTGCTGACTGAGACTGCACTGGGGGTGTAGTTTGCCGGGACATTTGGGGAAAGAGCGCGTGAGACGCGGAGGGCACGACCATTGCCCTTCGTTGGGTATAAAAGCGCCTCCAGAACCCGTATTGTCAGACTTGCTAACACGCTCTCCTTCACGTATTACAAACTAGGTCGTTGTATGCTTTTTAACGCCGTGTTCCAGCCTAAAGTCAGGCTGTCACTCCTAAATATATCGCAACAGAAGTAAGCTATGCAGCAATACCAAACATGTACAAGGAGGAGAAGTAAATGTATTATATACAAAGTAAAATTCCTTGATTCAGAAAATTATGGGAGTGGGCTACAGACAGCTCGTCTAGAGCAGCCACCACTGCCAGTTGCGGTTGAGATTGGTCTCAAAAGTGACCTAGAAATCGGCGGTTGGGTGGGGGTTTGGAAAATTTGGGCCAATTCCATTAGGAATAACAGGTATTTGGATAATAGATTGAGTAGAAGATGTTCCTGAATTACAGATTTGGATAGAAGCCTGCTTTAGCACGTCACCTTGTGGGTTCAGAAAAAATATGAAGTGATCACTACAGTTGATGCGCCGAAGTGGTCACCGAATTCTGCTGTCGAACGAGATTCAATCGCAACAATGAGCATTCAACTTTAAATTTGTGTATTCATTTATATCAATGTTTTTTAATTGACTGGAATTAGTTGCAGAGTAGCTGCCAATATTTACCTTCAGGGCGGGTTCCGAGCTTTGCAACTTGTTACAACTTGGCTCCAAGCAATGAATAACGCCGGTTTTGGTCATAATTGCTCTCCTAATGTCAGCGCTTTAAAGTTCTGCTCTCCGCTTCAATATTATCTATTCTCTACCTTACGCTGCACTCCGGTCTCTCCATCTCGCGCCTTGTACCCCGACCTGAAGCCGACCATGGAGGCCACATTTCTATCGAGGAGAAACGCAAACGTGTCCGTGAGCGGTGCAATGTCAACACACGTTAAAGTTCCACAGGTGTTCGGTTTCCGGTGCCCACCAATACGGCCCAAACCCCAAGGCGGACGTCAGCGGTGATGCCGGGCCATCCAAAGCAGGAAGTGATGAGGCGCTGAGCTGGACAAACACCGGGTTGGCTCGAGTCGTGTAGCTTGTAAAAAAACTTGACGGCGGTGCGAGGACGGTCCAAACTGACGGGCTCCGCCGTTTGACATCTCGCAGACGATCGCACCCGAGAAGAACGGTAGTGGCATTCAAGAAAACGACAGAAATGTGGGCGTCGCACGCAAGTTGTTATGGTGTGCTTCTGCGACTACCTTGAAGTGCACAGCACCAGCAGAATGCGCATCGACACATGATAGTGCATCGGGAGCCGCATTTACGGGTCCATCGATGTACCGGAGGTCAGCCGTGAATTCGGAGGCAAAATGCAGGCGCCGAATGTGCCAGGGAGTTTCGGTGCTGTGGATGCAACGTTAGGCGAATGTCAGCGGCTTGTTATTAGTAAGCGTGTGGAACGCGATACCTTGGAGAAGAAAAGAAACGGAGTAGGCACCACACATTCTGCTGGATGTGTTGCAGAACGACACAAAATTCATGAGAGGAGGCGTCAGTTAGCTTCATGGGCTTGTCGGTTACGGGGTGCACAAGGAGGGTGGCGTCGGCCAGGGCATTCTTGGCGTCTTGGAAGGCAGCGTATGCTTTAAGTGCCCAGTCCAAGGAAGCAAATGAGGCCTTTGAAGACATTAGCATGTCGGTCATTGGAAGAATAATGCGGGTTATATCATGCAGGAAGCGACGGTGAAAATTCAGGAGCCCGAGAAATTCATGGAGCTTGCGAAGCGATGTTGGGAGCGGAATATCGCGCAAGGCTTGAAGTTTTTTGTCTAGTGGCTGGAGTCCCTCATGGGTGACAAGGTGCCCGATATATTCGGCGGTGGCAACACCAAAGACACATTTTCCTCTGTTGATGGAATAGCCATGCTCCTGTAGTCTTGAAATCAGCTACCGCAGATGATCAGCATGCTGCTCGGATAAAGAACTGGCTACGAGCGGATCATCAATATATGTGACAACAAAGTGGAGGCCACGGGAGACTTCATTTGTGAAGCATTGAAAAGTTTAGCCGGCATTTCGTAAACCAAAAGGCATGCGGACGTACTCGAAAAGGCCGAAAGGGTTGGTGATAGCAGTCGGTATGTCCGCTAGTTCAAATGAATTTTGATGATATGCTTTGACTAGGTCAATCTTGCTAAAGATGGTACTTCCAGCAAGAGGTCCCGCAAAGTCGGGAATGTGGGTAAGCGGGTCGCGGTCAGAGACCGTGTGGGCGTTCAACGCACGGTTGTCTCCACGAGGGCGTCAGTCTCCAGGGCGAGGCTTGGACACCAGGTGCAGTGCAGATGACAATCTGGCTGACGAAGGGCAGATTTTTCTTAACTGCAGCATGTGGGCAAATTGCCTGGGATCTGTGGGAAGGCGGTCTACAGCAAGGCGTCGTGTCTTACAGGACACAAGAGGTCCCGTGGTGACGATGTGGTGTGTCAGAGTGTGTCGCCATGGGAATTCGAGGTTGCTGGGTTGGGTAAGTTCCGGAAATTGATAGAACATCGAGACAAACAGAAAGGTTTGATAATAGAGAGCTGCTTGCAGTGAGACCGACACAGGAGAGACGATAATTTATAAGTACAAGCTAGTATTACTGTCCACAAACTGACGGCAGCGTGTTCCCGTTCAAACCGTAGTGGGCAAGAAAGTCCGCACCTAGTGTGGCGAAGCGCACGTCGGCGGCGATAAATATCCACCGAAATGTACGGTGCATGCCCAAGTCAAGGGTGAGCTAACGTTGGCCACAAGTCGAGATTGTGGATGTAATCACAGTCTGAAAGGCGCAGCCCTCAGGGCAACGTTGTCGGTCGAGGCGGGAGGCAGGAATGACACTGACATCGGCACCTGTGTCCAGTAAAAAAGCGATGTCCTGCGCTCCTGTCGGTGACGTATAAGAGGCGGCTTGCCGTGTCTGTTGAGTCACGTGCGCCATTATTGACTCGCTGGCGTGTTTCCCGGCCAGCGAAAGTGCTGCAGACATTTAACAGCGCTGTCTCCAAACTTGGTGTGATACCAGTAGTAGCTATCCGAGCTGGGTCTTAAGCGGGGACAGAATCGTGAGCGTGAGCCATTACGACCTGGTAGAGAGTTGCGATGCGTGGAAGTCTGCATTGCTGCCAAGGAGTCCATCAGACGGTCAATTTTCTCTTCGTGCCGAAAGTACCGGGCCTCGAGGTTAGATGTCAGTATAGCGGAAGACACCGCGGAACTTGTGCTGGAGTAGTCGTTAACGCGGTCCGCGAGTTCTGCCAGTTTGTCCAGAGGCAAATCGTCTGCAGCTGCCAACACTACGATAAGTGTCTGAAGCAAGCATTACAGTACTAGCTCACGCAGGAGTGGGTTCTCCGCGTTGCCGAGCAGGTGTCGCATCTGATGTAATAGCTGCGAAGATAGGCCATTGCAAGGTTCGTCAGCGATAAAGGGGCTGTGGAAGGGGATCGCTTCAAAGATGCGGTGTGCCTAGGAGGCTAAAGGACGCCATTTCACAAATATTCTTCAAAAAAGAATTTTTTAGATGAGTTTTATTGAATCTGAGTTATATGTAGCCAAAATGTGAATTTCCGCGTTTTCTTGCCTTCCCTCTCCTGTCGTTTTTTTTGCACGCTTAATTGTCGGCGCTGTCCCGCCGGCCCCTCGCACTCGCCGCCTCCGCCGGCAGCCGACACGCATGAATAAATGCTAGCAGTCCGTTGCTGATGTAACGAGCGCTGCATGACATAACAAGCGCGGATGCGCACCAAACGAGCTCGGATTTGGGCCAAAGTCCAGCACCGCTGGTGCCCGCTAGGCGCGGAAGCAGGATATCTAAATATTGTATTTATAAATAATCGATTCCCTTTTGAGGCGTTGTATGCGGCATGAATGCTCGTTAACCTGCACTCTACATAATGCGAGCATTTTATAGCCAACCTCAAACACCCTTTTCATGGACGCTTTAAGGAGTTGCTACAGGGGTCTTCTCTCTGACAATGTTTTGCGCATCAGCACCGTGGCCTTGAAATGGTCGTTCGGCGTGGCCGGCTGACGTGGCTCTCATGACGTCGTCGAATTCATGACCCACCCCTGAGGAAATTGCTGAGACGACGTGGAGGTTCATGACGCGTTGCGATTGGATGCATCGCAGACCGAAGAGGGCTTAGACCTGCGTAAACTTCACTGCGGGGTTCTTCGGCCAAAATGGCGGCAGCCGCACCTGCACGTTTGAAATGTCTTCCATTACTTTGCTGGCGGCTGGAGCATCGGCTGTGAAAGTTGACTGAGGTTCTGGAGCCGACGTTCATTTCTGGACGCTGCCGCGTTCGTTTCGTCTTCCATCGCGTATTTTCAACGTCCGAGTCACTAAGTTATAGGGGCGCGAGATGCGTCACTATAGACACACGCGGGAGAGAATCGAGAGCGAAACGTTACGGCCGCTGCAGAGGAGACAAGACGCGGTGACACTGATCCTTTTTTTTGCGTGCCTACCGCGCTGAGGAGGCCGGCGATAAAGCATAAATATCCGGCGGCTACAGAGAGTAGAGAATCGCGGAGCACCAGAGTCTGATCCTCTAAATTGTAATTGAATTAAGCCTGTTCTGCTTTTAGCGGAGCAGGCTGGTGTTCTGCATAACTTGAGGGCAGCAGGAAGCTAACAATTGTATTTTTCAGAAAAATAGGCCAGTGAAGGCTGTTTTTGTTCCCGAGAAATCCTGCTCATGACCAGAATGGCTTATCCACTCTGGCACCGCGTCAAGTCTAAAGATGCCATATCCTTCATAATGTTCGCCGTGCTCGGCGCAAGAATATGTGAAGTTCCAAATGGTAATTCGTAATGACCACGCGTGTGGGACTGTCTCATGAGCGTGAGCTTTATATCATTGGTAGTCGAATCATTACACAGGCATAAGCTGGACAGTTGCCTCTCAGCGCTGCCTGTACGGGTCGCCATAATTGGGGGTTACCACTAATACCACCAGTGTCGTAATGATCGAGAGTAAAAGGCCATCACAGGTAGACATCAAATGATAAGTTTTATCGATGGCCTTGCATTTGTAGCGGTTGTCTCCCAGAGGCAAACCGCCCAGCAATAACAGTGAAATTTCGTACGGTCGGCGAACAGTCGCTACGAGGTTCATTGCACACTCGGAGACAAAGTATAAACGGAGGATTGAGCGTAAGGTGTTTTGTAAATGGTAATTATTATGCAATTGTGGTGGCGCGACCGCTTTGCTCAAGGAAAATTTTCGCATTGGATAATTTTTAGCAAAAGCTATTAATGCCCCGTTTCCGGTTGCCACGCCGTCGGCATAATTGAGATTCTTAAGTTTGAAGGCAGCACAGGCTGGTAGGGGTGAGGAAATAATGGGAATGCGCAGCCCTATAACTCTCTCCTTAATTAGGGACCATTGTCGACGCCGTACAGCGGCACAGAAGTGCCAGTAGGAAAAGGGCGAGGAGGGCAACGAGAACTGTGGCGCGCTCCCCGCTGGTTCATCTGAACGCTGTCTCCTCCTGCGGCAGTCTTGAAAGATAGCATGTGTTGCATTAACGCCACCCTCGTCGGAATTACTATATTATTATTTATAAAAATTTCCGTGTCATACTGCGGCTTGACCGCGGTATCGACCCTCGACTTTATAGATGGATGAGCGGCAGTGCGTGACGCACATAGCCTCTATACTTTTCATGCCTGGTCATCGGAGCCTAGATCAATAGATGCCAACCGTCAACATTTTGATGATGATTATAATTTATTGACTGGATCCTTTGTATCGGGTGGGCATCAATTCGGCGCCCCTGCCATAAACAAAACACTAAACTATAAAAGGTACGCTAAACACAAGACTATTCTCTACGAAAAACTCAGAAGTTTCTACTGCTTGTGCATATAACCCCACAACTAGGAGAACCTACTTTCGCCGCCTGCGCAAAGTGGGCTCTGTTGGCGACACGCGCGCTATGCCAGGAAGGTCGTCCGGCGTGCGAAAATTGAACACCCTTCATCTGGGAGCGATGTTTTGAGGCTTAAGCACCGCATCACGGCATGTTAAATCGTCTCGGCTTCGCCGCCACACAGCCGACACAGTGCGCCCGCGATCGTCTCGTCGCACGGGTGACGGTCGTCAAGGCTGTGAGCGCCCAGAAGCGGCAAAAGTACGTGTGCTGCAATAAATGAGGCACTCGCCACGAAGAGGAGCTTGCATTGGAAAGCACCTGAAACCTCGTTTATTGCCTGAGTCATCGCAGCACCTTTAGTTCTGCCGCTGGCCGTGATGAGGCGTTCGCTTCGCAGACAAACAAACGGCTCGCGGCAGAGAGATTCAAGTACGCGCGAGCAAGCACTACGCGTCGATGGGCGCGTAGTGAATACCACTCCTGATCTCCTCACACTTCGCCCGGAAGTAGCCCAGGTAGGTTTGATTTTGGTTGAATCACCGCTTTTCAGTAGATTCCCAGGGATGGAAAATATTGGAGGCTATATGCATCAGCATTTCGCACTGTTGTCGTTGTGTCTGAAGTTCAGCGCCACAAATTTAAGCACCCAGCAAATTTATTTGAACGCGAACGGTAAGTGTATCTTACAAATCTCCATGCTCATACGGTTCCACTAGGCTTTGTGGTCTAATAATCTAAGGTGCAAGGTAGGCTCCTTGCAAAACAACGTTCACAAACATGCATTACAACACTGCGCTCTTCTGAGGAGATACCATAGCGAGGAGCCGAAACCGTTCTTCTCAATTACAGCATGTCTTTCGATGCACTCCGGTCGGCAAAATAAGACAAGAAATCATCGTTGTGGTCACTGGGGAAATGGCTGGCCAACAACGCCTGAGCTCGACGACCGCAGCTCGACGATCAGGGGCCACCTGGAAGAACACAGCTCCCGGAAGTAGGCGTGCACGCTCCTTTCACCGCAGGCGGTGACCGGATGACGAACGATGGTAGGAGAACGTTCAAGGCTGAGGGAGATGCTACTTCCTTGGTGCCAAGGAGATTAACCGGACCAGGTGGAAATGTCCTGGGAATAGAAAAAAAGTGTGGCTACAACTCTTGCAGAAAAAGTGGCTCGTCATGGTCTGCCTGCAAAACTGCGGATGTGTGCAGGAGCAAATCGAAATTGTTGTGTTTTTTCCCAACAACAACAACAACACTGGAACGAATATCTCGGGTCATTCTTCTTTTCCGTCTTCCACGTGTCCTTGGTGGCTCGTAAGTGAAGAGCGATGCTCACAGCTGGAAGTCGAAGGCGCAGTTTTATGTGCGTACTTGTACCATGACCGGACACCACTTGTCTTCTTTCGGGCATTATGGTTTGGTTTGTGGTCCCTGGGGAATTAACGTCCGAAAGCAACTCGCGCTATGAGGGACGTCGTAGTGAAGGGCTCCAGAAATTTCGACCACCACGTGCTGTTTAACACGCTCTGAGATCGCCCAGTAGACAGGCCTCTAGCATTCCGCCTCCATCGCAATGCGACCGACACGGTCGGGATCTAACCCGCGACTTCCGGATCAGCTGCTGAGAAGCATAACCAATGAGCCACCGCGCGAGCTGTCGGACATGATGAAGAGTGCGACGGCAAGATATTGGGCTTAACCAGACTTTCAGCACATCCGCCTTATATGACTAGATCTGAAAAGAAAATTTTTAGTTCAGAGTGGTGTTCCACAGGCTCATGCGAGTTTGATGCATAACTCTGTTTCGACTGTTCCACTTGTTGCGTAACCGAGACTGCGGAGAGCAGTGTTGTGTCCAGTTCGCGCGTACGAAAAGAAAAGTTGGCAGCTACTTTGAAGCGATTACGGCAGCGCACTCTCCTCAAACTTAATGTTAGGTGCTTGGCCGTAGACTTGGAAAGCAGTCTGGTAAATACGGATGTTTTGACGTCTTTTAAGCGACACTGGCCTCGATTCACGGTTGTGGTGCCATCAAAGGTGCGCGTGCGCATTCACTCTCATCTCTATTCCCACCACATCGTCATCCTTCACGTACTCTTCCATCCCCTCTTGCCCTTCCCCAGTGCAAAGTAGCAGGTCAGACATTTCATTTTCCGGGCGACCTCTTTGGCCTTGTTATTATTAATCTTATCTCTCTCTTGTTATGTATGTATACGGTCAGAGAATACTTCTTTAGGCTCTCTTATCTCATCGCGTGAAATAAAGTAAGGTTTGGGAAGGTACCTAGGTTATATATATAAGGGGATGGCTTCGAGCTAGTTGGATCGCTGGTTGTCATCCCAGTTTCAAAGATCAACTTTTTGGGCAGGTCGGCGGACTTTTTATTAGGCGGCGGTGCTCAAAGTATTCCGAATAGACCGCTCTGAAAGACTTGTACACGGCTCCATTTTGCCATCTCCGGGGGATGTTTTACCTTGCGCAACAAATCCGCGAGCTTAGATT